>NC_088867.1:59932330-60216365 GCF_032884065.1 Artemia franciscana
ATTTGGCGAATTTGGTACTTCTGGACGTGCTAAGACGATGAAAATTGGTAAGCGTGTCAGGGAGCTGCACCAATTGACTTGATAAAGTCGATTTCCCAGATTCGACCATCTGGGGGGCTAGAGAGGAAAAATTAGGTATTATACCATATGAGCTCTTGGCTCTTAGCTCTTTTTGCCTCGTCACCAGTGCCATATGAGCTCTTAGCTCTTGTTTTTAAGAAATTTAATTTAATTTTGTTCAGCAAACTTTTTGACATGTTAATATTGACAAATGATTCTATACTATCCACAGTCAAATTAAATCGCAAATGTACTTTTTAAAATATTGAACATAGACACTCATCCTCAGCAAAATTTATTGATATTGCAAGTTTTTGTGGTGTTGGTTGGAAAAAATTGACTTAGGGAAAAACATTCCAACAAAAAATTTGACTATACAAAATTACTATATAATATATATATATATATATATATATATATATATATATATATATATATATATATATATATATATATATATATATATATATATATATATATATATATATATATATATATATATATATATATATATATATATATATATATATATATGATTATTGCTTGTGCAATAAGATAGGTAGGTATAGACAGGTCCAGCCTGTTAAAGGTATGGAGATTTTTACAAAGAGGATGAGAATATCAGGTGCCTCAAAAGTTTTTGTTTCAGTCAATGCTCTTTTTTTTTGGGGGGGGGGGGTCAGATTGGGCTTTTGAACCATTGCTATCAAAAGTATAATTGTGTTGCAGATGGTGTCTCTGTATGATGCTGATATTCTCTGTAAATTTCAGCCTTTTGTTACAACTTGATATTTTATTTCAGCCAAGTGTACAATTACCGATATTGATAAATTAGAGGGAGAAGCTGTAGCAAATAATAGGAAGGCAAAACTAATCTTTTTCTATGAATGGACCATTGATCTCAACTGGACTGGCACTGTTGGAGAGAGTGGTGAAGAAATCAAGGGTAAAGTTCACATTCCCAATCTTAGTGAAGAAAACGACCCAAGGGAAGTAGATGTAAGTATTTCATTTTTGGATTACATTTTAGGCATTTTTTAATAAGTTATAATCAGATCTTCATTGGATAAAGCTTAATCATATTTTTCTTTTTATTTATTCATATTTTTATTGTTTAATGGTTCTATTATGGAAGGCTTACATCAGAATAATCTGTCTTTTAAACCTGGGGGGGGGGTCTTCAAATAAACTAAAGGAATATTCTGAAAATTAGCCATTTTTACTACTACTACTACTACTAATAACTCACCCCAGCACCAAGTCGCCTGAGGCCAACATAGCTACGCACGCTCCTCCTCCATCCCAATCTATTCAAAGCTTCACTTTTTACACCCTCCCAGGAAGTTCCCATTTCCTTTAAATCTTTCTTTATGCCGTCCTCCCACCCAAGACGAGGACGACCTGCTTTCCCTTTAGCTTTAGACGGTTGGCCGAAAAGTACAATCTTTGGCAATTTTTCATCCTTCATCCACACAATGTACCAGGTAGCCATCTCAACCTTTCTTTCATTATAGCTCTAGAAAGAAGGATTGAAACACGTTTTTCGTACAGCATACTGTTTGAAATACGGTCAGTCAGCCGAGTACCCAGAACAATTCGTAGGCAATTTCTCTGGAAAACATCTAGTAAATTTTCATCAACTTTACGGAGCACCCATGCTTCTGAGCCATCTTCATTCTAATCTTGGTTTGCAGACTTATCTTCCTATTCTTCCAAACTTTTTTTTAACTGTGAAAAAACACCCTGAGTCTTGGCTATTCTACTTTTAATATCTTCCCTGATCCAACCGTTTTTACTTATAATACTACCAAGGTAAGTGAAGCTGCCCACATGATCAATCTTTTCGTTACCCAACGTCACCTTTTCATCTTCACTTATTCCTAGCCTTAATGACTTAGTCTTCTTAACATTAATTTTGAAACCTATTCTAGCATCTTAAACTCGCAAAACGTTTAAAAGTTCATTCATTTTGCTCACACTTTCAGCAAGGATGCTTAAATCAATAGCATAATCTAAGTCCAGGAGAGTTTTTTCTCCCCATTTGATCCGTGGTCTCCCATTGCCTTTCCTTTGCTCTTTCCAACAAAGTCCATCAAAATGGTCCATATAAAGGGGGATAGAATACAACCCTGCTTAACTCCTGATTTAACACAAAATCAGGTACTAGCCTCATTTCTTACCTTAGCCGCAGCAGTGTTATTCTCGTACATATTACTAATCACTTTAATAGTATTTGTCTGGTATACCATACAAGGATTATACCTTTGCTAAAGCTCTTCTATCAACAGATTCGAACGCTCGTTCATAATCTATAAAACTGAGGAGAAAAGGTGTTTGCCAACTCAGGCACTTCTCAATTATTAACCTAATAGTTTAGGTCATGCAGTTTTTCCACTGAGAAAATAGATGGTTGTGAGCCAGGCCCAAGGAACTCTGGTGAGCAACAAATTGGAGAAGGAGCTTTGGGTATTATCTATTGTTTTAAGAAATACAAAACTTTTAAGCACTATCCTCCCCCCCCCTCTTCAAGCTGAAAGAGACTTTCTTAATTTTGAGACTTGAATTTTAAATTTGAATAGTAACTTTAATTTTGGTAGCTAAAGGAAGTGTGACTGATCCAGTTGTTCTACTAAGAAAAAAGTATTTTTTTTATACAAAATTATGCTCCTTATAAGACACTATAAAGCATAAACCATATTTTTAACTGCTCAATTTTTAGCTACTCAAACTGGTGCTCCTCATAAAACATTGTTAAGTATAAACCATATTTTTAGCTGCTCAAAATGGTGCTAGTCAGAAATACTTTAAAGCATAAACCTTATTTTAGCTGCTCATAATGGTCCTCTGCAAAAAGAAAAAAAACTGCAAACCATAAACCATATTTTAACTACTCGATTTTTATAATAGCTAAAAAAAAATTTTTCCGTTTGGTTCAACAGAATAAATTCGTGTTTATGTGGCCGTGTTGCTGGATGTAATATCTCCTGCAACATTGGAGGATGGGGGTTTGGAGCATGGGGAGCTTTTGAGAGTATGGAAGGAGAGAAAGACGGGAAATTCTCTTTGTAGCCTATGTTTTTCAACTTCATGTTTATGTTTGAAGAAAAAAGATGGTAATAAATACTGGACTCCCACAAATTAGATCCAATTGGATGCCAATTCAAATTAACAGATCTAAATATAAGCTAAAGCCCAATATGCTCAATATTTAATTTTTATATGATGTAATTTCTGAACACAAATTTTTTGAAAAAACCATCGATCAATGAGGGATTAAGAAAAAGAGTTAGAAAAATGGTACCAACTTAAAAATACAATTGTGGCTTAATGCCAAAATCACAATTATAAAGTTTTATACATTTAAATGAAACATACGAAAATAATACAAATGATAATAATAATATAAATATTATGTAAAACAATTAATATTATAAATAAATATTTAACAGAAATACAATTTTCGTTATGAGTAGCTTGAAATGGAGACTTAAAGCCCAATATGCTGTCCTGTGGTGGCAGATTGGGTTTGATTTTGGCTTGGTAATAGGGGACCCAGAGTTTAAGCCCAGCCGTAGCTTGAACCAAGACTGTAGCGTGATCCAGCTATAGCAGAGCTCGAACCAAGCTAGACTAATATCGAAAAGTCCTTCATGCTTCAACCGTCGTAGATTTAACAGTCTATGAATAATGGAAATCTCGGACCCTCAGGAAACTGGTTCCCTCCATTGTTCTAGAGCCCATTAGATTAAAACTAGATATTGCTTGTTGACTATTAGTATTCCTACTGTTTTAAGTAAACATTATCAGCAATTTCGGCAAATCTAGGATTTTTTAAAGTAATAAATGTTCTTATAATCAAGGTGGATCTGTAGGAAATATATTGGGCCCTATGCCCCCCTTCCTCTGGAATCTTGATTACCTCAATGTCTTCTCGTGCGTATTCATCTGTTTCGTTTTTCGTTATTTTTTTTTTATTTGTACTTTGTATTTCTAGAGAGCAGAGAGGGAGGGAAAAGACTAATATAGATTTATTCAAGGTATTAACTTCGCTGATTGGTTCTTCGCATTTGCTCTCTTCTTTTCGTCATCTTAATTCCTCCTACAATGAATTAGTATGTACACTAATTTTTTTCTCGCTGATTCAACGACTGGGGTCGAACTGTATGTGTCTTACTTGACAAGTATAGACTTTTTTTTTAAAGATTTTTGTCTTTTAGACTAGAAGTCAATAGTAACGGTGATTAAGTAGGGCCCAACGTGTGGGTGCTTCGAGAGGATTAGGAGCATATGGTAAATGTTTTCTAGAGAAATAGTTTAAGAATAGTATTAACTTTTCCTTTGTATGACCATAAACGTAGAGTAAGCTGCATAACAAAAATTTAGAGTCCCTCAATCACTTTAAGAGTCCTTTAAGGGTGTTTAAGAGTCTTGGGAGTGGGTTCACTGACCTCAGTGGGTTTGACCTCAGCTTTGTGATATGGGACAGAGAGATCGAACCCAGCTGTTACAACACACTGCAATGCCGACACAAGACCCAAGTTGTCAAGAAGCGTCATTATTCCAATACAATACGGCCCAGTATGACCTTGAATGGAATAGATGAGATAATTTGAAACATTGCTGACATAATTGTTCTAGAGCCCATTAGATTAAAACTAGATAGATTAAAACTAGATATTGCTTGTTGACTATTAGTATTTCTACTGTTTTAAGTAAACATCAGCAATTTCCTCGAATGCAAAAATATATATTCACAAAATATATGTTAATATATTCAATGGTTCCTCAATTTATCATTTTGTATTGTATAAGATATGTAATACTCAGTGTACATAGGATGTTGGATTTATTTTAAAAATGTTTAAATTGTTATTGGAGCATTTGTTTGAGAAAGAATTTAAGATGGAACCTGTTTTCATTTTCAACTTGAATTCAGTTTCACTTGATCTTAGTTTTGTTCGGGCTCTTATTTAACATTTACCCTGTCAAAATAAGTACAACTTACTGTGTATATAAAATCGTAAAGTTATCAATAAGTTTTTCAATATCATTGAATTTAATCCCTTTTTTACGCATTATTATATCAATAAGGTAGATATTAATGATTTATGTTACTATAATTATTCCTTTTTTAATTCAGTTTTTATTTTCAAACTTACAGTCTAGAGGAGGAGTTCCTTGTAACCTTTTTTTTTGTATGGTACTGAGGACTGCCCATTATGCATAAGTGCCCACAACCTCGTCGGTTTGAGGGGGGAGGAGGGTATGTGGTTCATACTATTTTCCTAATAGGGAATGGGCGTCAAAATAAGGCCTTCATATCTATATTCTTCTGCTCCCCTTTCCTTTCTGCAGATTTCTCATTTTGAAGGGACTTCCCTCAACTCCTCTTCGCTATTATGTTAACAATCTCCTTTTAAGCGTTGGAGCGGAGGAATAATGACAAAATTGGTAGACTCTGGACAAGATTCGGTATATTTATAGGAGCGTAGCATAGTCTAACTCGATTTATTGATGTATTTAACCCCACAGTACTTAGTGATTAATTCTTTGTTTAAGGGGCACGAGTGCGATCCCTGTCGTACCCAGTTATTTAATTTGGGACGGGGTCAATGGCGTGACTCTGTACTCTGAGCCAGAGTCGGCCAAACTCTAAATGGGTACCTAGAGAAATCCGGGTAAGGTAAGCAGGAAGGGTGTATGAAAGCACAGGATGGCTGGCCTCCAACCTCCACTGCACTTCGTGGCTGAAGGGTCACGAAATGGAGATCAGCACCGCCGGTATGGGCCTTGAGGGTCTAGTGCCGTCGTACTTACCCTAAAACAATTGTCACCTATCCATATTTTCGAACAGTTCGTAACGAAGTGTAAGTAAGGAGCGATGCGGTTCCATAGTAAACGAAACTCTAAGAAACAGAGTTTTGATAACAATAAACACATCAAAAGAATCGAATTTTGATGCTTATTCAAAATACATAAAATTTATCAAATTTAATGGTACCCATCAAAAGTTACGAGTCTGAGAAAATTTGCCCAATTTTTGAAAAGGGGAGAAATACTCGCTAAACATCAAGTAAATTTAATGAAAATCATTCGTCATGTTCAGCATGACAGAGAACCCTACTGTAGAAGTTTCAAGCTCCTATGTAAAAAATATGGAATTTTAGATTTTTGCCAGAAGAAAGATCATTGATGCGTGTTTATTATTATTATTCCCAGGGGTGATCATATCGAACCAGTGATCGTAGAAGAAGATCGGAAGAAGGCTCATTTGATCGGAAATTAAAATTTCTAATGCTCTTCTAAGTAACTAAAAATTTAAGAAGACAGCGATAATTATTTTGTTCAACATAGTCGAACAATCTAGTAAATATGTCTTTGAGGAAGACTTAACCCCCCCCCCACAGTCCCCGGGGGAAGGGCTGCAAGTTATGAACTTTGCCCATTGTTTACATATAGTATTGGCTACTGGGAAGTATACATTCGTTTTCAGGGACGATTTTTCTGTTGGGGGTCGGGGGGGGGGCACTTGGGAGGACCTTTTCATTTGGGAAGGGAGTTTTCCATGGAGAAGGGGCTGGATTTCTCAGCATTACCTTTCTCTCTAAGCTAATTTGTTTTAGTACTTTTTTAAAAGAGTTATTTTTTGTAATTAAATGGGCTTTGTGATTCAGGAATTATTCTTAAAGAATTGGGTCTAAATTTGAACTTTAGCGTAAAGAGCTAGGTATTGACGGGGGGGGGAGCCCCCTCGTATACGCAATAATTTCTGTTCGTTTTAAGTCTTAATGTTGTTCCTTATTTTCTCAGTTGAATAAATTGTTTTTTTATTTAGTCTTTTTTAGGGTTAGGTTTTTTTTCACCCTTGGCTCTATCTTTTTTATCCCTTTGGTCTAAGTTTGATACTGTGTCTTGTTAATTATAGGTAGAAGTAACTGTAAGCACATCTGGCAACGAAGCTGATAAACTTAAGGAGTTTATGAGGAAAACGGGTGCTAAAAAAATACGGGAACAAATGACCACATATATTGCAACACTCAAAGAAGGTATCTTATAATTCTTATTATTAATATTATAATTATTATTATTATTACTAATTATTATTATTATTTATAATAATAGTATAATATTATTCATAATAAATAATAATTATTTAATATATAATATTATATAATAATTATTAATAAATTATTAATTATATTATATAATATTTATTATATAATATATATATAATAAATTATATAATAATTATTTATAATAGATAATAATTATTATTATTATTACTTATAATTATTATTAATATGTTATCTTATTATTGCTTTTATTTGGGTTAGCCACCTGTCATAAAAAGTTTACAAACTCATTAATTATATATTGGTTACCAAATTTCAACCACTCTAACACCATCAGTAATTAACACCTTGAAATACCTAAAAAAAAATCTCAAATCTCTAAATGTGTTAGATTATCCAATAGATTTATCTGATAGTTAATGAAAGTGGGATATTTTAAGTAAGAAGTTTTTAGTGAGAGTTATATAGCCATAGAATTTATATATGATTGAGGATGGACGACATTTTGGGGTTGGGAGAACTATGAAAAGAGAATAATTCTAATGGTTACCAAACAAAATTAACGAGGCTTCTAATTCATGGAATTTTTATGGATAAATAGACCTAAGGCACTTAATGTGCTGAAATCACGCTTTTATCAAATGCTAGAGTTATTATCAGACGTTACATTAACAAAATATAAGCTGAAATCACGTTATTATCAGATGACAGACACAATTACCAGAAGTTCATTACCTAAGTATATACTGAAATCATGTCAAAAGACCAGATGACAAAATACATACTGAAATCACGTTATTGTCAAATGACAGACGTCATTATCAGACGTTATATTACCAAAGTAAGCACTTTTATTTAATAAATAATTTTATCAAAATAATTACGTTACTAAAATATAAGCTGAAATCACGTTATTACCAGATGACATGACGCAATTATCAGACGTTCATTACCAAAATATTACTGGGCTGAAATTCCCAATATAGATTTAAAATATGTACTCCAAAATTTGTACCATGGTGGGGAGGGCGTTTTTGGCTAGAAGAGATTTGGAGAAAAGACGAATTATAATGGAGTTTCAACTGGTGCGTAACATATATTAATGCCGGTATTAATTTATGACATTCTCACTAAATACCCTCTTTAATACCTTCTTGGTATTAGCATTTATTTGGACTAGTCACATGTTGTCAGAATCTTACTGCATTGTTAGAGTATACTGCATACAATTGAACAGAGAACAGATAAAATTAGAGTAAAGGAAACAAACTGAGTTGAAGACAAAGGAAAAGTTGAAATGTATGCAGAAGAAAAAGAAGAACAAAAGGTAAAAACAGACCTCATGTCAAATAAACGAAACTGCACTTGAATAAGCAGCAAAAATTGCTGTCTTGTGTCTACAATATGTAGAAACTCTTCACTCTGAACTATACTCAACGTACTAACCAAGGATACCAGGGGTGATTTGCTACCTTTTTATCATAATTTCCATTTAATCGAATTTATATATTTAAAAAAAAAAACGTTGCATCATATTTTATCTTATTTTGATTAATGTGATTATTTAGATTGCTTTAAGATACGTCTTAAGACAATTATACCATCCATTTGGGTTGCAAAGAAGTAATCCCTGTGAGTATTAATGGAAAGTGAGTCAGTCTTTTGAATCCATGATTAGATTAGTTTTTTTTTTGGCGTTTGCCTATGTAAGGTTTTCAGATACGGCAATGTTGGTATTTCAGCTTTTTGCTGAGCAGGAAAGCTATTATCTTAGCTAGCCCCTCCTCCCTCCAAGGGTCCGACCTTTGTTCATCTATGTCAGTAATGGTGTATTGTTTTTTAGGCATAAACGGGTACACTATACATTATGCCCATTTTTTGAAAATTTTCGTTTTCTGGAATAAAAATTCCCTTTGAAACTGCTAAAAATTGCAAGCCGTCTTGCAACATCTTGCTTTTTTTTAAATTAATACAGATGTTCTTATAATCAAGGTGGATCTGTAAGAAAATATATTTTGCCCTATGCCCCCCCCCCCCTTCCTCTGGAATCTTGATTACCTCAATGTGTTTTCGTGTGTAATCTATCTGTTTCGTTTTTCGTTATTTTTTTTTTATTTGTACTTAGTATTTCTAGAGAGCAGAGAGGGAGGGAAAAGACTAATATAGGTTTATTCAAGGTACTAACTTCGCTGATTGGTTCTTCGCATTTGCTCTCTTCTTCTTTTCGTCATCTTAATTCCTCCTACAATGAATCAGTATGTACACTAATTTTTTTTTCGCTGATTCAACGACTGGGGTCGATCTGTATGTGTCTTACTTGACAAGTATAGACTTTTTTTTTAAGATTTTGGTCTTTTAGACTAGAAGTCAGTAGTAACAGTGATTAAGTAGGGCCCAACGTGTGGGTGCTTCGAGAGGATTAGGAGCATATGGTAAATGTTTTCTAGAGAAATAGTTTAAGAATAGTATTAACTTTTCCTTTGTATGACCATAAACGTAGAGTAAGCTGCATAAAAAAACTTAGTTCGAGCCCACTTTCTAGGGACATATTGAAGAAAACTTAAGATCATGGTCACGCTGTATGGATGAAGGGTGACAGGCCATGGCGTGCATTTGTGCTTAGCCAAGTCCAATGCTTGCCATCGAAAGAAAATTAGCCGGATAGGCTGTCAGACCATTGTTAATTTAGCCAACGATAAGGTCGCTTCCAACCGGTTGTTATAAAATGAAGTAGATGGCCACTGTGGGGGTGTCTCCCATACATTAGGGCTCGAGGTTTGTTCAGCTGTTTGGGTTGAAAACCAAGACTAATTAGTGTACTGGAGCGACTTCTCGTTGCTATCGCTTCGTACCATCGCAGCCTTTTATCTTCCTCAGGCTCTGTGACTAGAATACGTTGATGGCATTTAGAGTTGCGGCTGATGCTTGCAACGGCTCAGCTCCACAGCTGATGATTGACTTTCACCAAAGGCAGTGGCTCCATCCAAAATGCAAAGATGGTCACAGAGTTGGAGGGGAACGGGATGGGAAGAAGGTATTATAAACGGAAGGAAAAGGAGAATAATTAGTGAGCAACTAAAACTCTCAATGTAATATTCTGTACGAATTCTTAAGTTCTGGTGTGTTTATATGATATTGTGACGGCTATATTGCTAGGCGGGCTTATGGCTAGGGGCATCAGTTTCTTGAGGGAAAGAATTTTGTGTAAGAAATTCGAGATTTTGAGTACTCGTTTAATATTTAGCTGGTCCACGATACAGGTGTCTAGAAAATTTGCAGAAATTCCTTTTCTTCAAATTCAGTAGAATTACTTTTGGGCTCACTTTGCAGTACAGTCACCTTTATGTTTTTAGGTCGGATAGTTCTGATGTAGGTGACCATTGCACTTGATATATTTTGGTTATTCTTTTGAACTTCGAGCGTGTTGGAAAATTTGAGGGGCAGAATCTAGCAATATGTCCAAATTTGAAACAATTCTGGCACTAGAATGATCTGATTTTATTGGTCTTGAATGCCCCTCGTTTTTTTTTCTTTTACTAAATAGGAAAAGAGGGAATAAAGTTTCGATATCGCTACTAATATAATTTTTTTCTTATCATTTGCAAGCCAATCAAATTGAAGTGGAGTAGGTATATTCTTTGGGATGTGTACATGGCTATCTTAGACATTTTTAAGGGAGACCAATCATTGTATTTGTTTGGACATCCACAATGCTGTTTGCGTTTAGTGTTTTCTCAGGTGTCTGTCATTATACTGGTTTAACGGTTTTTCGGTTATTAACTTTTAATTGTTTTAACTGGTTTAATGGTTCAATTTGGCAGATGGATGTTTGGGGAAAGGCGGGAATTGGGTTGTTAGTTTTAATCGGTGGATTTTTTTTCCATTTTTTTTTAGCATTTGCGGTGATATATTTCTTTGAATTCATGGGAAGACTTAGGACTGCCAGAAATCCATCATTAAGATTTTTCAGACCGACTGGGATTTCTGTTAGGTTGGTTTCATCCATCAGAGCGTAATCATCAGGATTTAATAGTTCAGGTGACTCGTGGTTTAATACTGACTGACCAGTAGGAGCGATTAGCGAGTTATACCCTTTAAGGATTGAGTGGCTGTACAGAGCTTGTAGGGGAAAAAAAAGGATTGCCTTGGTTGCTGGCACTTTCCAGGAGGTAATTTACACACGGGGCTCTTAGAAAAGTTAGCAAAAAAGTAGCTATAAGAGATTGTACCCCTCGTGTCTCAGCGACTACCATAGATCCGTAGAATTAATGTAAAGCCAATCACTCTGGATAATGTTTTGTCTTGTTAATAATTGAATGATTTCCTCTTCAGAATTTTCTCAAGGAATGATTCTCCCCAAGAAGGAAGAAACAACTAAGGCTGCTGTGAATAAAACAAATGTAACTAGTAGAGTGTTTACCCCTGTGCAGTCAAAAGAAACAAAAGGATTAGGTGTCAAAATAGAAACTACAACCTTAAAGGATGAGCTGAATTTCAAGTGTACTGTAAACGAACTTTATAATGCCTTGACTATCCCAGAGGTAAGTCTTTGTGTCTTGCTCCTGTTCTCTTCCAGAAAAGATTCTGGGTAAACCTTGCATAGTTAAGCTTAATGCATTTTCAAATGGAACACTAATTGCTGGAAAATATAAAAATTAGCAATGACATAAAAGCTCAAAATATGCACTCAGATTTAAATGAAAATAGGCTGAAATGACAGTTGTATGGTTTTACATAGGCAAAGACTGTTTTTAGTTATTAACTATGAATGCCTACATTTATTTTATTATCTGTTTTAATATTTTTACAGCAAAAAAAGGGATCAGAAGAGAATTTTTCTTTACTTTCTTATGAATTTTGTTGACTATGAATGCTTGCATTTCTTTTATTATCTATTTTAATATTTTTACAGGAAAAAAAGTCAGAAGAGAATTTTTTTTCCTTCAAGTTGTACAGAAATACTTGATCTTAACTGTAAATAACAGTCCTAGAAAGCACTGTCCTGAAATAAATAAAAAAAAAATGTTTATTTGAAATAATGTTAAAAATGTTTATTGAACATAAAAAATGTTCTAATCTCTTTTGTTGGAATCTGACGTTGATTTTCATTGTTTGTAGCGTAAAATTGCAATCTTCATTTAATAATAATAATAAAAAAAAAATGTAAACGTCACATGTATATAATGAGTAGGGGGTGGAGGGTGATGGAATATTCAAGAATTTTTTTTTAGGTGTAATAAATACCACGTGCTTCTATTTCTTCTGAGGTCAGTACAAAGGTTTGTATGTCTGAGCTTTCGGTGAAGTTTCTGAGAAACTTGCTTGAAAAATTCAATTGAAATAAATGTTAAACCATGCACAAAAAATAACAGAGTTGGCCCTCCCAACTTAAGCTTGTAGATCCGGTTTTCTCATCAGCAATTAAAAATATGATTATGATTTAACACTGTGATTATGATAATAATTATGATATGATTATGATAATTGGGCTTACAATCTACTAAATTTGAGTAATTTTTTATATACCATTTCATTACTATTTTTATAACCAGTAGCTTTATTACCTTTTATATACCATTGAAAATCCTCGCACCGGTTATTTCGAAAATTTACCATCTCTATAAATAACGTGAACTAAGCGACATCAGCCTTGAAATGCTACACCGGTAGTGGTGACCTGTTTCATGGCCATGATCTGTACTTGCCCTCTCCTATCCTACTCTGCTGAGAATTAAGTGTTTCAGTAAGAAAGCATAGCGATCTGGTGGTGGGTAGCAAATTGTAAAGATAATACTGATGAAAAGGTAAGGAGGTACATTACTGTGTATCTCATGCATGTACCATGGATGCCATTAAGAGGCACCTTACCTTACGTGAACAGAAACCTCTGTTTGAAAAAAAGATCACTGTCAAAATTTGCAGCTGTATTGTATTAGATGTCTAATTTATTAGATAGATAACTGTATTTTAAGATATATAATGCAATTATTATAGATTACTAATATTTTTATACAATTGGATATATGTGATTTTGTATTTTTACCATTCTTGTTTCAGATGGTTCAAGCATTTACAAGAGGGCCTATAAAAATGGACGTGGAAAAGGGAGGAAAATTCTCATTCTT
This sequence comes from Artemia franciscana, assembly GCF_032884065.1. Classification (NCBI taxonomy): domain Eukaryota; kingdom Metazoa; phylum Arthropoda; class Branchiopoda; order Anostraca; family Artemiidae; genus Artemia; species Artemia franciscana. The sequence continues at coordinate 59,945,589 of NC_088867.1, forward strand.
CAATGGATTTGTTTGTGGTAGTTTTGTAGACATAGTAAGTGAAGTATTTTATTTATTTCATTCCTTAGTTCCTTTGCTCTTTTTGTTAATGGGGAACTCCATTTGATATTACTACTTAATTTTCAGCAGAGGTGTTAATTCACGGAATCCACAGATGGGGAAGGAAGGGGGGTAAAATTGTATTTTTGAATGTAGAGGGGTATTCTTTTCAATTATCCAAATTAAAGTACCGAAAAAGGCCATCTTCCGGAAAAATACCGAAAACCGGCATTCTTCAAACTCAGAGGGAGGAGGCCATCTCCCACCCCCAAAAAAAACAAATTGTATTTTCAAAATTTAGGAGGATTTATTTTTGTTATAATTACTTAGTTTCTGGCAGTGGAATCAATCAACGGAAACTACGGAGGGGGGGTTAGCAAAAATAGTAGTTCAAAATGTAAGGAGCGAGTTTTTTCCATTTTTTGAGAATATCTGCTTATTTTTCCTTCGTAACTTCTTTACAGCTTGTTAAGGACCTGTTCTAACCATATTTAAATTAGCCCCAGATTGGTTATCAGGAAGCTGAGAAATCCTTATATCATATTTTGTGGAAATTTCGACATGATCCGTGTTGATATTTATGTTTCTCCCTTGATAAACTCTAGTTGATGCTCTCTTGCAAAGAAAACAGTTTACACACAAAAACACACACGCATACTTGTTTCCTATATATACCTATACTAGTAAAGGAGTTACGATTTACCATATTTTTTTTTCGCCTCTTTCTCTTGTTACGATTGGCTTTTATGAGTGTAGTGACTATTTTATTTGGAAAGAGTAGGTGAAAATTTTACCTACTAGATATCAAAAGATAAATATGCAATTATATTCTGTATTCAATTGTCTTTCCAAGTATAATAATTGCTCCTGTCGCAATTGTGTCGGGTTGACAAATGGTACCAAAACTTGAGGTGTTCTATAGTGGATTTAACCTCCCTGGCCTTGTCTGAGAGAATTACTTGTTTTGGGTAGAAACATTTGTCTTGGGAAGCAGTCGGGAAGTTGAAGGCCCTCCTTTTCAGTTACGTTTAAGGGTGCTTTACTCTATCCATGCTAGGCTTTGGTAGCCTAAAATAATTTGGGCTAGCTATCAGTTCTACCTAATCATTTTACTTGTAGTTTATTACTAAAACAACTTGCTAGATTATTAAAATTATATCTTTTCACTTTTTTCAGTTCATTTTTAGTTTTGATTATAATTAAATAATTGTGAAGATAAATAATTACTGATAAATTATAAAAAAAATTGTAACTTATTCCTGACAACTGGCGATTTCTTCTGTAAAGAAATAAAAATTTCATAACGAAAAAAAAACAATTCAAAGCAATAGAAAAGAAATAATAAAAAAAGAAATCTGCTGCGTATAACATGGATGTTACCACACTATCTTCACCTGGGCCTCATTACTTTTCAATTCTCTTAGTACTGTCTGTGACTCCTTGCAAATGTATTTTTTTTTTTTTTCAATTCATAGAAAAAACATTTCTTTTAGTAAGGCTACTGTTGGAAAATTACAGTTTTTTTTTCTTTTTCTGTTTTTCTTTTTTGAGCATTGAGGACGACTTGGCGGAGGTCCTTGTCGAAATATTAGCTTGATTTTCGTTTTTCGTGTTTTGCTACTGGCTGACAAAATCCTCGTTTTTTCACCTTTTTGATTTTTCCTCTTTTCATTTATTATTTCCTTTCTTGATTTCATACGTCATGCATAGCCAGTATGGTCTCAAAACACATTTCCATCTCGGCGAGGGCGTTAAAATAAACGATCGTTTATTTTGCCTCTCGTTTATTGTAGTGATAATAAATAGTGATGGCCCCATCGGTGCCGTCGACGTGTGTTTGACCAAACGTGTTTTTTTTCGTTTATACCCCTAAGAAACGCTCAGTAAAACAAACGGTTAGTAAAAACGTCAAACGTGTCTCAGGGCTAAAAGACTGTCTGACTTAACAAAGCTTATCAGAACGTTAGTGTGTATCAAAGTAGAGGTAGTTAAAAATTTTAAATATTGGAATATTGCCTGAAACAAAATTATTTTTCCCAATATAAACAAAATATTGCCAAATATTTGGCAATATTTTTGGAATATTGCCAAATCCCCAGAACAGCCAAGCTGTCAACCTGGCTGAAAAGATTTATTCTGAAATTTTGTATTTTCCGCTATTTTATCTGCCTCGTTGATATGGCAACTATGAACTTATATAAGCACTTTGTTTTCTTGGTGGTGCTTGGATGTGGTTGTACATATACAGGTGTGATTTATCCTTTTTCACAGTGGCTGCAAAATCATAGGGTTTACTGAAAGCATTGGGTGAGAGGATGGCAGTGCAGGTAGGGATGGGGCTCAAGTTAAAACCTCGGTAAAATCCTAGTTAATTGACATCTTGCTATCTTGGAAAGGGTTTAGGTTAGGAAAATGAAACTTTCAGGGATGAGTCTACAGGCTAAAGTATGTCCTGGGAAGGTAGTTTAAAGTACCCACCTCCACTCCTCCCTCTAGAGGGCCCTGAAATTTGCCTACATGACAGGTCTATACCTATTGAAATTTTGACAAAACAACATTTTACCTTAATTTTCAGTTACTACTTGCTTTTTCTCTGTATTTGTTCTGAAAATGCAATTCCTGTTATGTGAGTAGAATTTTGAGCCATATCAATGTTTTTTTTTCAAAATTTAGGAAATGTATTTGCATATCTTTGAAACCTTATAAAATGGAATTGAGCGAAGTTATAAAGCTGAAAACAATTTTGTTGTACTTCAATTAAGCAGAAGATCTATTTCGCAAGGTTTTGCTTTTATAACACACATATTTTTAAAGGTCATCAAAGGTCAGGGCCATCTAGAGGGAGAAGGAGTGGAGGTAGTTGCTTCAAAATACCTTCCCAGGACATACTTTAGTCTGTAGATTCATCCCTGAAAGTTTCATTTTCCTAACCTAAACCCTTTCTGAGATAGCAAGAAATCAATTAACTAGAATTTTACCAAAACCTCCAATAAGCACGGTAATTTGCCACCAGCTTCATGGGCTAAAAAACATTTGGTTGGTCTATAACAAAGAGCACAGATCTTCCTTATCAAAACAATCTGGATTAAAAGGGGGATATACCTTCCGAATCCCTTCTGGATGTTTGATGGTATGAAAGATTTTTCTAAGGTGAAAGATTTTTGCACCATCCCAGCTGTGATGTTGACTAATTGTAATTCTGTTACGAATACACAGCAGTTAGATATTTCAACTATTATGCAAGAGTTCTGAAATACCACAGTCATTTCGTTTTTACCAGATTTATGCTTGTCTTTATGAATAACGAATAAGACTAACTTCCAGGCAGTGACTCGCAAAGTTTCTAACTCGTGAATAGGCTCAAATCTGAAAATTATCCCAACAGATAAACTACCATATTAGAAATTGAAAGGGGTTTACTTGGTGTAAGGTGTTTTTCATCATGTCGTGAGTGTGCTTTTACTTGTTTTTGTTGTCTTTGAATTTGTTACATGAACATTTTGTTATTATGCTTTGTTTTATTGTTGTTGGTTTATTCTACTTGTTTTGTCATATGGAGGCCAGAAGTAAATTAATCGCTAAAACACTTCGCACAAGAAATAAAGAAAAAGCGCAAGACTTATAGCCGAAAACATACTGGCACCCACTTATAGCAACTACTGTAGTAGAATCAGATGTAACTTCCCTTTTTTTAACCAAAAGCGTCCAATGGTTACTGTGTTGGCGTGGAATATTTTAGTAGAAGTCTTATAAAATTTGGATTTTATGTGTATTATGCTTAGACCCGTGGTCTATTTTGTCAGTTTTTGATGAAACTTGAGTTGCATCTAGATAGCCGAAGTTGGTGTCATATCCTTTTAGTTTAAAAGGATATAAGTAAGTAATAAGTAAGTGTTTTGAATTCCAGAAATGCAGTATCAGTTTTTTCTCTATGGAAAAACTTACGAATTGCAAAGAACGATCAGTACTATTTTCACAATTAATGTCTTCTTTCTTTATCTGTTTTTCTGCATTTATCTCACGTTGGCTAAACATTTTGAAATGTTATGGCTTTCGAACTACTTTTTGTTCTGATTTTATTATTAAACTAAAACTTAAAGTACTTTCGCATGCTCGCATGCATTGCGCAAGAACCGAAAGGCTTCGACTGTGAGCGAAATGCGCGGTTGGTGGCAAATCAACTGACGCTTCCCGTGTTTTCCCCCGAAATTTTTCCAGGTACCCACTTAGAGCTGGGCCAGGCCTGGCACCGCTAAGCAGAGTCACACCGTTGACCCCATTTCCAAACAAAATAACCAGCGATACCAGCACTCGAACCCCTGACCTCAGGATTTCAAGTCTGGAGTGCTAACCAAATTATTGCTAAATAAAGAAGAAAAAAAAATCAATGGAAGCTACGAGTGACATTTAAAACCCAAAATTTACAGAAACTACCCTATATATGAAAGTACCTACCAATCCTCTCCTTCAAAATATCCATTTCTCATTTACTCTAAATATTTTTCTCCAAATGTAGGAATGTAATGGGTTGCTAGCACCATCTTCGTCCATTTTATCTGAATTTTTAATAATCATAACAATGCTTCTCAGTTTTCTATTCCAGCAATTTGTAATATTCCTGGTGGACAGCGTTTCTTCTTTTCTTCCTTGACTTATTGTGTGGTACCCCGACTGTGATGCTCTAACCTTAATTGGACGTAAGGTCCTCTATTATGTGGGGGGATAAAGAATATTAGTTGGTTCGGACACGGTACAGCGGTGTTTTCTTTATATTATCTGATTTTTTTGGGATTAAGGGGACATTTATTATACTTGGTTTTCTTGTGGTCAATTTGTTGTATCAACATGGTTCATGGGCTTTCATCAATGTTCTACGAGGATGGGCCTCTGAATTCCTAAATTTTCGCGATTTTTTGGTTATTAAAATTTTTTTTTTTTTATTGCCCCTCCCCCACCCGAAAAAAGTCCTGCGTATGTGCCAGGCTTTTAGGGCTTATGAATCTGGTGACATTGTATTACCGACACGAATATTATAGGTCCCTAATGAAAAGCTTGTGCAAAAATGGAGACTAAAATCTTGGCCTGATGAACACTATTCAACTGTAACATTCACGTTTAAAGATAAAGGTGACTCTGCTGATCTCATCGTTCATCAAACTGGAGTGCCCACAAGGTTAGTTTTTTTCACAATTATTTCTAGTTGTCCATAAGTTTTTGAAATGGTTTTATAGATACGGCAGAGTATAAAAAGCTTATAGGGTGGAAACTGGCGCTAATTTCGAAAATAAATGTCACTGACGCTATCTAGGCTTTGGTATATTATTTGACCCAAAATTTCTATATACTTGCCTTTAGAGGTACATAAAAATCCAGAAAAAGATGCAAAAACGAAGATACCTAAATGCGGTATACCTAATACCTAAATACCTAATACCTAAATACCTTAAATGAAGATACATTTAAGGCGAAGATGCAAAAACGAATCTTCCTAAATCAGACTATGCCTACTTTGTATCCACTGGGTTTTGACTATATGATTCTTGAAAAAAAAAATACTGATTAACGATTTATTTGTCGAGAAATATCAGCTTTCATCCTATTGCAATGTAAATTAACTCTAGTCCAAATTTCTTTGAAATTGTCCACTTTTTTCATGAAATAGCCATACGCTGCGCTGTAAGTGGCGCTAGTTGTTTTAGCCACTGTCGTCATATGTTCAATCACCGAATTTCCGTCTCTTTTAAGTTTCCCCATTTTCTTTAAGATAGAGGGCTGAATTCTCCTGTCCTAGGATTATTGGACATGTTGGATTTTGAGGATGCCTTCATTAAAAATGGCACCCCTTTGTGCGGGCCTTTTCTGCAATATTTAAGATCATGCAAATATTCTAGTGCCAATAACTTTTGATCGCTTGGTTTATTTTACAACTTAGTAAATAGCGTATAATAAAATTTGTTTTATTCATGTTTTTTTCGAAATACCGGTTTTTATAGATGTTGTTGCTGTTGATAAGGGCAGCTCTTAACTTGCCATTCATTACCATTCTTGGTTAGGTTTTTGGATTGGATGTTCAAAAGTGTCACTTGGTGTTTGAAATTTTTTTTATAATACAAGAATTTCGACAAAACACTAAAATATATCACCCAATTTTTTTTTAGGAAGAAGACGTACAGTGCTTATTTCCTATTTTATTTCCTATGAAATATTTAATATGACAAATTTAATACGGAATATTAATTATGAAAAGAGGAGAAAAAAAGACTTCCATTGAAAATACTTCAGTTAGAGTTACGAGCGTTTTTGCAAACTTTTTCGATAGATTAAACATACTCTTACCTAATAAGTTGTCGTGAGCTGGTCTCTATAATTTGGAATATTTCGGCGTTCGGCTTTATTGCTGACGTTAGAATTCTTGAAAAAAAAGGCATCGACCCTTTACAGGAGATATTTTGATTTTGTTGTTGAAAGGATAAAGATCATGGTCTCCATGCCTGCACAGGGGTAGGTAAGAAATTCCTCCTCCTTCTAACTTATTCCAAGCCCCATCGTCTTATCTTAGTCTGAAGACCCTCCATGATCAAAAATATTCTCTTCTAACCTCCCGGTCATCCCACTCAGTGTTGGCTGTGTTGCTAGAATTGCTTCTTGAGAAACGCGTTCCTTAATATCGAATCCAACTTATATAGCCATCCAAAAAAGATTTACATGCCCTCAGTACCATAACCTATAATACCCACTAACATGACACAATATGAACCTTAAACTAATTGAACAACTAAGTAATTTAATAGTATTTGGCAAATAGTCTACCGCCTATGTTGGATTGAATCGCCGAAAATCGTACCATTACCTGAAATGCAGTCGCGTTATTTTACCAATTCTACAGTCAGAAATGGTCACCCCCCATGTCCAGAGTACGCCTGGATCCGAGATACGATTATTCATCCCTCAACCCGCTTCAAATAGTACAGTCAGAGTATGCTCTCTAAAGATTTTAAGCTCTATCTGCATTTTCAATATTATTTGATGGTACTAAAAACAAATTATAAACAATTTTTTTTCATATATTAAAGGGAAAAACAGATTACTGGATAAGGAAAAATCTAGTGACCCATATGATTGTAAGAAACCCCGATTAGGGTTGTAATATCTAGCTACGAGTACATGGGTGACGACCTATAAGACAACTTGGTGTGAGAACTTGCATTTTTTTTAGTATCCCCATTTGGACTCGTAATAGTTACATTTCGCGACGGTACGGTGTTTTTGAGATTTGTCAAAAAATGAACGAACTGCTGCAACAGAATTATCGATTTTCCACTGACTTGCCTTCTGTCAAGTGCCTTGCGTCGCCAGCAGTGAAAACTTATGACTTTTAATCCATACACATAGAGCATGAAGAAGACAATGGATAAACGGTTGATTCAGTTATATTTATGGAATCTGCAGAAGGGAACAGGAGTGAGTTTGAAGAGCCGCATTGGTACCGGCCGGGCTATAGGCCTTAAACTGCCGGGGACAGGCAGCTCAAGTACCCGCACTTCCCACAACACTTAATTAGAATTACGTACTTTCATAAGGAGAACCCTCAGGTAGCTGATTTGAGTATATTTTATTTTTACTAATAAAGTGTTTTAAAGTGTCTGAAGCTGTCAAGAATTGTGCGCGTCTTATTTTCTGTGCCCTTTTTATTTTTCGTTTCATCTTTTTACATTCCTCTTAAGAGCATTTATGTTGTATGATGAAAGTAACAATAAATTATTATTATTAGAGGATATATATATATATATATATATATATATATATATATATATATATATATATATATATATATATATATATATATATATATATATATATAAACAGAGGGAGTTACTCTAAACAACTTATTCTTATATATTCTTTATTATACATTCTTTATTATACTTTATTATACATTCTTTATTATTTATTATTTTTTTAATTATTTAATTATTCCACCTCATGGGCTTAAAACTTTTCGCGATAAATTTGATCTACACAAAATTCAATATCTTCGTTAAATATTAGTTTTAAGATATTTTTTTTTTTTTTTTTTTGGTTCCTAATTGTTCTTTTTTTTCTGTTACTTGACAAAGAAACATTTCGTGCTCTATTAGAGCTTGTGATAGACTTGTTGGAAGTCAATATTATTTTACCGAAAGTTGTCCATAGAAGGGACATCAGTTTTTTTCCATGAGCAGGGAAGTCTAAAGAACCAAAATATACCTATTAAGGCTTAAATATCCTTTTTTCTTTTTCCTGCCCCCCCTTGTCTGCGGGCATGCCAGTAATATCAGTAATATTTGTAATATCAGTCAGATATGTCAGTAAGTAACTGTCTTTACTAAAAAAAAAAAAGTTCAAAATCAAGCAGCGTTTTGTTAATTTATTTTCGATTTTCAAATACAAACTAAACAATACTTTATGAAATTTGTAAACTTTTGTCAGTACTCCTAGTAAATCGTTATCTTTATTCAAGTCCCCAACAGGTCACGACCCCTCCCCCTGGAACGGGTCTGTGCCTCCCCCACGTCGAAAGCTATACCCAGATATTCACCTTTGCCTTCATCCTTAATCTTGTGTTAAAATAGGAAAAGCTGTTGTGTATTTGCGTGAAAAACTTACTTTTTATTCTAATTTCTACATTCTTTTTTATAGCAACTTAGAGGAGACAAAACAAGGCTGGCATAGATATTATTGGGAGTCAATTCGGCAAACTTTTGGTTTTGGAGCACCTATTTTATAGATTAGATCAAATGCTCGGAATAGCCAGAATTTGCACGATCCTCTCAGCGAAGTTATTTTCTTTGGCAACATTGCTTATTTAAACATCCCTGCAATTTCTTTTTGTATTGTCAAGTTTTATTTCAAATAAACATAACGTAATAAAAGAAAATAATCCACTGTGTTTATCGGCGATTAATATATAAATAAAAAAAATGCACTGTGCGTAAATTGTCAAAAAAATACTTTTGAAAAAAGGGAAAGAAAAGAAAACATGTTATAATGCGCTACACAATGATTATTTACAATAATTGCGGGTATGAATATAAGAATTAAAGTTATACCAAACCTGAGCTCACGCTATTGCGCCTTAGTTTTTTTTTCAGAAAATGGTTGATGCGAAAGCATACACCGAAAAATTAAAACTGTACCAAATTGGTCCATCATAACTATTAAATCACTAGCGACGTAAACGTGAACGTCGGATTAGGTATAAAGAAAGAACTAAAAAAGTAAAAAAAAATCCGTTGTCTTTTTTTGTCCTAGAGAATCAGATTGTTTCTTAAAAATAAAACCAATATATCAGTCTCTAACAAAGTCAGTGAATTTTTAACAACGTTGAACCATCAAAATTCATTATTCATGGAAAAAAAAAGAAAAAAGAAAAGGCGCGTAAGCAGGACATAATGGTGTGAACTCAGGTAAATTGACAACGAACATTACAGCCTGAAGATGCGTCACTGTAGAAAGGCAGGCTTTTAGGTGGAATAAATGTATTATTCCTATAATGGCTATATAATGCCCATTACAAAAAAAAAGATTTTGTCTAAAAGCTGCATTTGTAAGTGAAGCATGTTTTGAGCTTATCAAATAAAGGATAGTTCAACTATTATTTTTTTAGCTTATTTAATGCTAATTACATAATCCAAATGATAGCAGGTAACAATAAGTAATAACAAGTAATAAAACACGACACAGAATCTATGATACTAAAACTTTCTAACGTAAGTACTTAGGGTGTTACAAACCCTCCATGGTATTTTTTTTTTAAATACCATGGTTTCATTTACTCCAAAAGCAAACACTAGCTTCGATTATTGGCACGTTCAGACTAAGATTGCCACTTTACACAATTCAACATCCAGAATAAAAATAACCTTCCTAAAGAAGCAGATTTTGTGCTACATGCACTATATATAGTAATATGTTAATACAGTAATATATAGTCATATATTACCATAGTAATATAAACTCTGCTCTACTGGCTGGTGATGTCTACGAACAAGAGCAATTACTCAAAGCATATTTTTGAAATGAACATATGAACATATCAAAACAAAACTTCAGCGACTAAGGTGATGCATGTTTAAGCCTTGACACTTAAAACTTTCTACCTTCTACACATTTTCAGTCGCATCTCCTTCTCATATAGCAGATTTGTTAATTTCATTCCAAGGAATACCAGTCTCTAAAAAAGAACTATTACGATTTTTAGCCAACGGTAATTGTACTTAAACTACCTGTCACAGAATATTGGAAGAGGGCTCATTGGAAATTAAAGCGAGAGTTCTGGCCCTCTTTTTGAGAGATAACAGTTTGTAGGGTAGCAAAGGGGCGGTTTCCACTATTTTATATATGTTTGGTTTTGACCCGCTACAAAATCGAAAGTGGAGAAACAAATAAAGAAACAAAACAAGGCTACCATTAGCGGGTAGGCCCTTCTGTGCAGACAGTGCTGCAAAGCAATGATTTGGTTTGAAGTGGGCCAAAATACTGGCGAGTGAAATGCGAGTCTCAACCATTACCTAGTGTGCTACTTATTGATTGGGACGTTTTAGAGATGATCTGTGAATTTTTGGTGGTGAAGTGGTGAATAGAAAAAAAATGTATTACTTAAAATAGAAAGAAACAATATGATAAGATTAGAACCACATAAATAAATTAGCCCTATTCGAACGGGTTGAATATGCTTTATTATTTCCAAGAATTACATTTGATCAATGTGCATTTTCAATTTTCCTCTACCAACAAATCTTTTAATGCTTCGCAGTTGCTAAGAATATTCAAAAACACTCCTCTCAATACATTCCCAACTTTTTTTCAATTTATTACTATCTTTTTCATATTTAGGTAATATGTATTTCCAATGCCCCTTCATTCCCACACACTATTTCTTTCAACACCCCTTCCAATACATAACGCCTCTAGAGATATTCCACGGAAATGAGCTCCTTATCCTGGCCAGCTCTCTCAAGTATGAGAATTGGCCAGAGTTAACTGAATAGGGCGATCACTCTTCCAAGGATTTTGACTCAACTCCCGAGCACATTTGAGGTTTCCGGTATAGACCATCGAAAGTTAATCATAGTTAAAGCGTAAGTATGTTCCAATTATCGATGAAAAATCTGACTAAAATGAACTTTTTATGAAGAACCGGAAGAAAAACAAGGTACTAAGGTTGCAGTAACTATGTCAAATTGTACAATATACAATGTACTTTACTATATGCATAATCTTTGTTATAGACATGAAATAGCAGTTTGAAAGCTTCTGTGGGAATTTTAGCACAAAATTCACTAATTACGTCAACCCTCAAACTGATATGGAATACGGCTAATTATTAAATTTAATTTTTGTAAATCGAGCCAAATTTGTCCTAAGTTGAGATATGTGTTTTTCACAATCAAAAAGCGATATTCATCGTAAAATCTTATAACGAATAGAAACACAACTAACGGGCATTATTCCAAATACAGGTACACGTGTCCAAAATACACATGTCAAATCAGTTGAAAGATTGAGTTATCTATTCCAGGTTTCATCCATACGTCTAACTCTTTACCTCTCATTTCAGTCACCGGTGAAATATTCATATAATTTTAGTGTCTCAAGGATAGACCGATGTTAGCCGATATTCTCATCAAGAGGTCTCTGTATTCCGTACCGGACAAATGCTTTTCTTTCGCACTGAGCCAACATTTTGTCCAAGTCTTGTGCACTGAATCCAAGGAGCTGTTTTAAGTCACAGACAAATTTGTAGACAAATCGCTTGTTTGGTACCTATGAAATTAAATACGATAAATTTAATTTTAGAGCGATTAAGTTGATTCTTGTCATAACAATACCTACCAAGAAGGGGTCATCAATACTCAACCTAAACTCGTCGGAAGTAAGACCTAGGTTCATAATTGGGACTTTCTAGGAGGTCTTTTTCTTTAGTTTACAGTAACTAAGTAGATTCGTACCAGAAAGGGTTATAGAAGTCTAAGAAATGGTTTAGATTACGGACAGATTACTAGACTAATCACCTATTTAGTACCTACTATATGAGAGAGAAGTAGATTTGCGATGCTTCGGCAACGTGAAGTGCTGCAGTAACCCTTGCGCGACATTGCCGGCAGAACTGTTGCGGAAGCACCACTTAGATCTGTTAATCTACCATTAATTAAACGCCAATTATCAATTCATCGAAACGTTTAAATTGGTATGTTCCACGCGAAATATTTTCTTAAAAAAGAACAAAGGTACATTCCTTTAAGAGGGTCTCAAAATACACTGTTTCTACGTAAAAATACCCTTGGTCTATAACATGGCTCCAAATCAATGGGGTTACTTTTAAAAGACACCATATACCCAAGACAAAGCGGTATTGCTTTGTCTCGAAACCTAAACTAACCTGTGTTTTTATTTATAAAAATGTAGCATGTACACGGTTGCTTTATGATCTAGATAAATACAAATAAACGTATGTCTGTCTGTCATGTATGTATCACTAGTGTTCATTCAATAGCAAAGAAACTTTGAAGTTCTTGAGTACACTCTTGCGGAAGTTTTAGATATAATGCCCCCCACCCCCTATCAAGGCCTTCTTCCGCAACAGCGCCTGACGGGTAAGTTAATACTAAGTTTTTCAAATATTTTTAAATTTAAAATACCACCGTTATTTTAACTAATGAGAGTCTCTTGTTTTAACCAATAGAATTTCAGAACTTCACCTTTCTATTTTAGGATATTTGATACAATTTTTTAAACCCTTGTAAGATTCTGTTTCAAAGAAGCCAAAAAAAAGTCTAGGTTCCTGCTAAAAAGTTGGCGGTGGGAGGAGTTGGGCTGGAGATGCCACAGACCCACTTCAATTATTCACTCACACAGATTGAAAATACTTCCGTGATTATGCTTTAAATAAAGTGTAATATAAACATCGTTGCAAAACATGAGCGATTGGAGGTGGAGAGGATTACTATAGAGCTGTAAACTGATCTTGTGCCTTCATTAACAAATAATGTCAATACCAACGTGTATAAAGCCCCCCCTCCCCCCTGCTTCAAGAAAGGTGCAACACGTCTGACGTTTTTCTACTGAAGTTTATGAGAAGAGGAAGGGGTGGGTGAGTCCACTTTGTGCCTTCGGCTTCTTTTAGGAATTTTGACGAATCTCGTTTCTGCACCAAATCAGGACTTAGTCAAACTCCAAGTCAGAAACAAGAAAATGTAAGATTTTTTTTGCGTATCAAAGACAAAAAATTGTCACGCCATTGAAATTATCATAATGGTCATAACGAATTTTCATGATGAAATTTTGTACAGAAAACTGCATGTCATATAATTTTGTCAACTCCTCAAGGATTACTGATAATTGTAAAAAAAAAAGAAAACATCAGTAAAAAACTCAAAAGATGAATTTTTCACCATCAGACAACCACTAGTAAGAAAGAAGCAAAAGTTAAGTTCTATTTCCTTAGCAATGAGAAAGCCATCGAAGTCTGAATATACCATTCATGTGCCTAACTCCTAAACAAAGGATATTAAATGACAAATTAAACCAAAATCACAAAAAAATGGTTTTAAAAGTACCAAGGGCATCAAAATTAACCTCCTCCCCCATTCGGACCCTTCTTAACTTTATTCATACCTGAAAATAACGATGAAAAAAACTTTTCTTCCAGCTGTTTCAAAATGATGGTGTTTTTTAAGGCAGCATCATATTTTTGGATTGTTTTGGTACCCGTCTGACTGATCGTATTTTATACGAAATCATGTTTAACACTTTCTTCGGATATAATGAGAGAAAGGTTGAGATGGCTAGGACACGTTCTGAGGATGAAGGATGACAGACTGCCAAAGATCGACCTTGTCCGCCAACCATTTAGGGACGAATGAAAAGCGGGTCTTCCCCTAATGGGGTTAGGAAAGATTTAAGGAAAATCGGAACTCCTCGGGAGGGTGTAAAGAGGGAGACTATTAGTAAATTGGGATGGAGGAGGAGCGTGCGTTGCTGTGTTGGCCTAAGGCGGTTTGGTGCTGCAGTGAGTCATTAGTAGTAGTATTATATTTCCTCAGCGTTGCCACATTGAACCGCGTGAATAAGTAAGCAAAATTATTTAGACTTGGCAATGTTTTTCATGTGTAAAAAAATTAAGCATTTGGAATCTATTGATTCCCAAAGACAACTAAACCTTCGAAGGAAATCTGTACCTTCTTGATCTATTTCTTATAATTTTTTTTCATATTTTGTGCTCGCTTGCATGCATTTTATCTTTTTAAATTCAGCACCCGCAGCCGCCAAAAACTACAAATGGAGGTCTTTTTCATTAAAGACCAAATTCTTGATTTTTTCTCATTTTTAAGACATGTGCGGTCGTGTGAGCCTCCATCATTTAATTTCATTCAAGGAATTTCATGAAACATTTTCATTTCATTTCATTGAATCATTTCAAGAATTTTTCATTTCATTTCACTGCATTGAATCATTTCAAGGAATCAGATCTCATTGTCACTGTTCTTCATGCTTCAACCGTCATAGATTTAAGTCTCTTTTGTAGATCTCTACATTTCAGACTTAATCTGCAAAGAAATATTTTGACGATAGGGCGAGGGAACTGTAGCAGATCACTTTTTTTTGTCAAACTCCAAGTCAGAACCAAGAAAATGTAAAATTCGTCTTTGAGTCATTTTTTTGTTGCGGACCAAAGATAAAAAGTTGTCACGCCGTTGAAATTTTCATAACGGTCATAAAGAATTTTCATGATAAAATTTTGTACAAAAAACTGCATGTCATATAATTCTATCACCTCTTCAAGGATTACTGAAATATTTTGACGACAGGGCGAAGGAACTGTAGCAGATCACTTTTTTTGTACTGTATCCGATTAAAGACGCTTCTTGACAACTTAGGCCCTTGCGTCGGCCCTGCAGTGTATTGCTACAGATGGTTTGATCTCCGGGTCCCGTATCACAAAGCTGGGTCAAACCCACTGAGCCACTCCAGGACTCTTAAGCACTCTTAAAGGACTCTTAAAGTGATTGGGGAAGGGTATCAGTTTCCCAAGGGTCCGAGATTTTCACTATTCATAGAATGTTAAATCTACGATTTACTGGTGTCAATTTACAAGCCTGTCAAATGGAGTGGTATGCTCGGAAAAAAACAAAAGTATGGCTTCAAGAGATGAAAGCTTAGCAGAATAGCTTCAGGTGTTCTTCCTCTCTGGAACAGATTATAATTTCAGCTCCCATACTTTAGGCTCTGACCCAGGACCATCCTTTTTCTTCCAAGACAAGAGATATACACCGTTTTCCAAAATAAAATGTGCCAAATTTCAATTCTTTAGTTTAAAGTAATTACGTGATCTTTTCATAAATCTAGTTCTCGAAGGTTTTTTACTTTATCTGACTACTATGAAAAATTCTCCATCTCCCTCTCTCTCTTTACATACCAATGCAGCAGTTTTTACTTTATCTGACTTCTATGAAAAATTCTCTCTCTCTCTTTACATACCAATGCAGCAGTTAAGGTAGAAAATGAGTTTAGTAGCGGGTTTTGTATTAAATCAGGTGTTAAGCAGGGTTGTGTTCTATCTCCATTTATATGGATCATTGACTTTGTCTTAAGGAGCACGTGAAAGGCAATTGGAGACCACGGAATCAAATGGGGAAGAAAAATTTCCCTCGACTTATATTATGCTGATGATTTAAGCATATTAAATGAAAGTGTGAGCAAAATGAATAAACTTTTATTGGTTTTGCGAATTCAAGGTGCGAGAATAGGTCTGAAAATTAATATTAAGAAGATTGAGTCGCTAAGGCTAGGAAGAAGTTGTTACGTTGGATAACGAAAAAATCAATCAAGTTGGCAGCTTCACTTACCTTAGTAGTATTATTAGTAAAGACGGTGAGAGCAGTTAAGATGATAAAAGTACAACAGCCAAATGTCAAGGAGTTTTTTTTTACAGTTGAAAAAAGTTTGGAAGAATAGGAAGATAAGTCTGTGAACTCAAGATTAGAACATCAGAAGCTAAAATGATGACAGTGGTCAAATATGGTTCTGAAGCATGGGCGCTCCGAAAAACAGGGAGATTTGCTAGATGTTTTCCAGAGAAATTGTCTACGGATTGTTTTGTGTACCCGGCTGACTGAAAATATTTCAGAAAGTAGGCTATATGAAAAATGTGGTTCAATCACTGAAAAACCACTGAAAAGTGTGGCTAGGGCACACACTCCGGATGGAATAATTTTAGGAAAACTGTTTGTGAAGTTGCTGATGTTGTCTTAGGGAAGAAAGTTACAAAAGCAGCTATGAAGTTTCGTGAAAATGCCTTATATTTAATAGAGAGAAGGAGGAGCATGTAAAAGAATTATGTAGCTCATAGATCATATGAAAATAAGAGGAATGTAAAGAAAGTGGAGAAAGTATTAAAAAGGGAATTAAAGATGTGTGAAATGGAGGCCATGTATGAAACTGCCAAAGATGTGAAAAATGAAGCCAGACGGCATAATAGTCACATCTTGTGCTGGCATGTAAATAATGTGAGAGGGAATAATCAATCTGAACTTGTCCCTGTTAAAGATAGGAAGGGGCCCCGAAAAGGGGGCTGTCGTCGTAGTATTAGCAGCACGCACATAGTACCTTTTGGTTAATTCAACATCACCATCAAAATACTTGAAAGTTCCAATATAATACTCAAAGCGGTTCACAAGGTTTTGCTAATACGCCCTTTTGCAACTGCATTCACATAGCGTTTTGGTTTAATTCAACTTTCCCATCCGCATTCCCCGAAGTTTTCACCTTAATACCCTAAACTCTAGCAGTGGCCGTAGTAGTAGTAGCATTAGTTGTAGTAGCAGCATGCACATTTTCCCTTTTTGTCGGTTGAACATACCACTTACCGTATTCTGCAAGTGTCGATGTAATACCCTAAACCATTTCTGAAATATGGCTGGTATGTTTTTAAAAAAAGCTGTATGAACATAGTGTGTTTTGATTTCAAACAGTAGGTTGTGCGAAGTGTAGTTCAATCCCGCCTTCTAGGGCTATAATGAGATAAAGGTTGAGATGGCTGGGGCACGTTCTGCAGATGAAGGATGACAGATTGTCAAAGAATGCCCTTTCCGGCCAATCGGCTAAGGCTAAATGGAAAGCAGATCATCCACAGTTGGGGCGGGACAATGTCATAAAGAAAGATTTAAGGGAAATGAGAACTTCCTAGGAGGGGTGTAAAGAGAGAGGCTTTGAATAGATTAGGACGGGCGAAGAACGTGCTTAACTGCTTTGGCCTCAAGGTGGCTTGGTGCTGCGGTGAGTTGTTAGTAGCATCTTTACACAACGGTGGTATTCCTTTGAAGATGTAGTTGTCTTTGAATATCAAAAGACTGTAAATGCTCAAATGTCCATGGGTGAAAGCATAGCGAAATATAACTAATTAGTTTCGCTTAGTGATTTTCCCAGTTCAACGCGGCAACACCGGCAAACATGCGATATTTCCCTTAAAACTCCGTAATATTAAAACGACCTAAGAAAAGTCTTAGAAAATCCTGGTTTTTAGGTATTTCTAGATCAAAGTTGGGTCTGAAAAGCCAAAATGTTATTATTTTGATGTCCTTGATACTGTAAAAGTCTTTTTCAAAGTTGTTACTGTCTCATCTCTGTACTATATTAATAAGAAAAAAGCTACTAAATACCTTTGTAATCATATCCCCCTCATAATAGTATCTCAGTGCACGAGATAATTTCTCATAGTTCATATTGGGTTTGTTTTTCTTTGACCCCCACAGTTCTGCTACTCTTTCTGGATCCAAGAGAATAAATTCACCTTCACATCCTTTATCAGGTACCCATGTGATCGCCCAGCGATGCTCCCAGCTGGTCAACAAGTCTAATAAGAACTGCCAAAGCTGGACTTGACTACTTCCTATAATTTTAACATAGACAAGATATATATTAAGGCCAACAAAGTTAACTAAAAAGGGAATATAAAAAACACACGTTTTCAACAACTAGTAACAGAGAAGAGACTGTATATAGCATTTTTTTTAACTCCAAGAAAAATTAAAGCAGTTTGGGCATGCTTTATATTGGTGTGGGCAAACACGGCCAGCTTTACCGATGGGCCACTACCCAAGTTAGGGAGAAGGGCTTGAGTCAATTATAACACAGATTAGATTTAATCCCATTTCTCACGGAAAAAAATTGTGACCAAGATATATTTAAATTTTTTGGCATGGCTCAGTTGACCATCAGAAAAAGAAAAAAAAAAGAAAGAATAATAGGACTTGTTAAAGACCAAGAGACGATTAACAAAATTTTAAAAAAAAGTTCAATTTGTAAAAAGCTTAAAATAAAAAGAAAAAAAAGACAAATTAAAGTTACGAATAGCATCCTGATAGTTTGAAACTTTTTGGGCATTTTTAATTCGTTTTCTTCAGCTCACCGATTTGTTTGTTTGTGTTTGTCTTATAAATTCGTTAAATTTGTGAGCCACTTTTGACCATTCCAAATGTTCAATCGCTTCAAAAATTTATCAGTTTAGCAGTTTTTATAACTATCTTTCCTGTTATTTTATAGGAAAACTTCCTATAATTTTACCATAATGAAGATATCAATTAAGGCCAAAAACGTTAATCAAAAGAAAATGTGAAAAAGAACATATATACGAAAATCAGTAGCAAAAAAGAGACTAGATAAAGCTATCGCTTGAAAGCTGTAGAAATATAATTAATTAGTAAAAATAATCATTAAAAATAAATATAACTAAAAATATGTGATTACATTATATGAAATATCAATAATAAAACTATACTAAGTAGATATATCATTTATTATTTGATATCTCCTTTTTTTTCAAATAAGCTTTTCACGAGTCTTGAGAAATGGTTAATCCCTCTCCGGCAACCCTGAACTGATTGTCATAGGCAAAAAGTGCAACTATTATATTACAGTATAATAAATGTAACCTACTGCTAATACCTTAATCAACATAAAACTCACGAAACCAATTTCGCAGCTTGATATTTTTCCCATTTTTCCCTAAAAGTTAATTCCTCAAACAAAAAGGCCTTAAAAGGAGCGAAACCATCGTGTATATTTTTTTGCGATGACAAGAGAAAAATCATGAGCCCTCTTTTCCAAAACACAAAAATTTTCCCCCTCCCCCGACAAAATTTCTGTAAATTTCTATTTGATTCCTCAGTCAATTTGTTTAGTGTTATACCAACATCAAAGAGTCAATTGACCCCATTTCCTAATAGAACAGTTATACCTTTCTTAGAAAGGATCTAAAACTGCCAGCCAAATAAGACATGTCTTCAGTACCAGTAGCCTCAACTAATAACCCCAAAGATACCCCAATAAGATAGATACCCCAATAACCCCAAAGATAGACCTAACCTCAACTAATAACCCCAAAGATAGGTTTACTGAAATACTTACTTTCATCAAGGTTAGCATACCACTCCCTGGTAATGCATCCCCAGAAGAGGCACAATGTGGCTAATACCGGCAATTATTATTTTTACAGCGATTGCGATCCCTATTAAAGGAGCTTTAGGAGGATAAAATGGCATTACTTTATTGGGAGCTCGCTCGAAGCATCAGCTACCATTGTCAGTTAAATCAAAATATCACAATCTCATCACACAGTTACAGAGTTATCTTTATGACGCATAAATCTTATTTTAACATTTTTTTTTATCAGATAAAATAAAGTAGCCTATTTTGAGTTTGGTACACTAATGCCATCCCAAATCAAAACACGTTAAGTATATATTTTACGATTAGTAGACTGTCATACCTTGTTTAAATCAGAGTTACGCAAGGCTTTTAAAGCTGCATGATTGGAGGGCGCTTGTGGGAATTCCAAAGGAAATTTCCTTATGTAGTAATGATTGGTTTATTACTTAATTTAGCTAATTATCATTATTAATTAGCCGGCCAAAGAGACAGAAGCAAAAAAAGGAAAGAAATCGCAGTACATGCCGTTTTGTAAGAACCTGAAAAAATGGTTTGCCCTCTTGTCCCAAATACAGACACACAAAAGTTCCCTTACCCCACCTACCCTCCCGAAAAAAAGCGCTGGGAAAAAAACGACTCGATCGCCCAAGCCGTGAGACAAAGCAGTAACTTATATAAGATAATTACTGATTGAGACACAACTCGTCATATATGTACTTACTATATACAACCTATACAAAGAAAAATATTCCCTCACCCTTAGGCTTCAGACATAAAGAGGGTAAAAACGCACACTCCCTTGTAAGCTTCAGAAAACCTATTGACTCTGATCATAAAAGTACACCGGAGAAACCATTACCCGTTGTTTAGGATGACATGGTTGTTTTCAGGTTAGTAATTGGTTGGGGTTTACGGGCGCCTACCAATTATATATATTAAGACTATTAGTTAATACCTATTAGTTAGTAAATAACTATTACTATAATAAGCGTGTTGTACATCTGTTTCCCCTCGAATCAATAAGGTAAAAACTGACCATGAAGGATGTTACCACTGAATTAATGAGCTTCCAAAAAGGGCAGATTCTATTTCATCTGAATGTATTTCATATTGAAATTGTGTGAAGATTTATAATAAATTATTTGTAATAAAAGAATTTTTAATAAAAACTAAAGGTTTTTATAATAAAAACTAACTTGAAATTTACATTTGAAATTACAAAATTTTCTCTTTGCTTTATAAAAATCGGAAAATAGAAGCAATTGGAAACCTTCCTCAGATTTATTAATCTTGAAAAACAAAAGGCAAGAGACAGAATTAATCGCACCTTTTCGATATCCATCAATCGTGTCATATTGCGAAAGTCCACCCTCAATCCGCGGTCGAACGGTAGCACTACCCACAGGTCGCTTCTTTTGCTGACCAGACTTATGTAAAACACCTGAAAATTAAAGAAGATATCACAAATTCACCATCTTAAACTGAGTAATGAGCATTCAACGAAATTTTATTTTTTTTCAACTTCTTTATCTTATTTAACAATTTTTAGCAAACCCTTATTAATTTTAGAAGATAATTTTAAAATGCTACGTGAATGTGGTAGAATTGTAAAAAAAAAAACCTAAGGATCAATTCGTTCTATAACCAAGTTTTTCGAAATGAAATTTACCTGAAAGTCTAGTTATCAACTGTTGGGACCTTCAGCTCTTGTTTTTGTTAGAAAAATGTCCTTTTCATTTTCTTTGTTTCTTTGAATTATCCCTTTTCCTTTGTGCTCACAATCCTTAATTTTTTCTCAATAGCAACTGCCGTTTTTCCCTTTCATTTTGTAGACAGCTAAATTCACTTTTGTACCTGACAGCTGACAGTATGACAGCATGCCTGACAGCAAGATGTTCTGACAGCATGAGGGTCCCTGCCACGCGTTACGTTCGGTCTCACTTTCACTCTCTCGTGGCATCTCCAAAACTACACTTCCAGCGCTGTGGCCATTGGGCTGTCATTCCTTTGGCACCTTCAAACGTCGGATGGTTGAATATTTAAACATTAATTTAAATCTATAAATAGTGATCGATAAAGTTTTTTATTCTTTTTACATAGCTTGGTTGTACATTAATTAATATTGTTACTTTTCTTTTCTTATATGTGTATAGAATGATTTTCGAAATTAGTTAATTTCTTAAGTTAATTACCAAAGGATGGTGTTATGTATTTTTATTTTAGAGTTGGCTGCATGAGAGTAGTGTCACGTTTTTATCTTATATTTGCATTTTTATCGGGGGGAGGAGGTGTGATGCCACGTATTGTTCGATTCAAGTTGATTAACAACATCGGTTTTTCTTTCTTACTTAACGGTTTAATTTATATTTTATTTTTCTTTCCTCTTTTCCACTTTTTTGTCATGGAGCCAACTGGGGGGGGGGGAGGTTGACTATTCTTGTGTTTTTATTGGTGTACTCTTGTAGTTAAGAAACTAATATAACTGACAACCTCTCTCCCAAGTTATCCACACTTCCTTCCAAATCCCGTTTTGTATTTACTGTAGACAAATTGCAATGGCAAAATTTTCTAGTTTTTCATTCTAAATACTGAGATGAGCAAGATCCCCCCCCCAATCCTTGTTGAGACCGTGTAATGGATCCAATGAATCTATATATCATTGCCTTTTTGGGCGCTGCATTTTCTCTCCACAGGAACACAAGGCTTAACATAAGATCCGCACTTCCTTCAATTCCCAGAATCTTGTCCTTTCCCCAACGAACTTGACGGAGCATAACCTTACCAAAAGGGCTGAAATCGAAATAATACATATACTGATTTAATCGACCTAATCTCACCGTTTTTTGGGGGGATCATAGCACCAAACCCCCTACTAATTTATTGTGCATATGCCCGACTTAGTTAACTCTTGCATTCACTCCATCTAAGATATCGCAGTGGATGGAGTACTGACTGGAAGCACTGGAGACTGTCATTCGAACATGCCTGTTACAAACCCTTCTCACCCAAGGAGTGGCGACCCATGAGGTAAATAATCAGTCAATAAACTGATACAGCATAATGCTGTGTTTACCTTAAATGGCTTTCAGCTGTTGGCAGGAGCGAAAACTGGGGGGGGGGGCATTCCTCCTATATTTTATGCCCCCCCCACATATGTTTTAGAATAACTTTTTTGACAGTCATTTGAAAACACAGCCACCACCACCCCCCACCCCCACAAAAAAACACCACCACCCTTTTGTAGTTTGATTTGATAAGAATTGAAAAAAAAATCATCCTACATTTTTGGTAGTCATTTGAACCCCCCTCCCCCCCAAAAAAAAAATAAAAATAAAATCCCTTCTTTGTAGTTTGGTTAAAAAAAAGTAGAAAAAAAATCCTTCTACATTTTCTTCCCTGCATTTTTTGGTAGGCATTTGACCACCTCACCCCCCCCCCAAAAAAAAATAAAATAGTAGTTGGATTAAAAAAATATAAAAAGCCTTGTATACCAACAAACTTGCACTCCTTCAAGAGCTTCATGTGGGTCCAGAAATTATCATTTTCATCCACTTTTACCAGCTTTTTGAAGATTGTGTGGGTCATTGTACACAATGAAACACCATCAATATTTTTCCACATGGCTGGATTTATCTGTTTCAATGAGAACCTTTTCACGGCCCAATTCAACCAAAATTGCACATGTTCCCTTGTCCATTCGCATGGATCATCAGGCATTTTCAATCTTTCCTGTTCTGCTTTGAATAGAGGATCTTCAACCCATCTAAAAAATAAATATATATTAAATATAACCTGTAAAGTCAAATTGGTCAGATAACGTTGTCCCGTTCTACGTAAATCGGGTGATGTCGATCTGCTTACCAGAAGCCTTTCTGTATCAACTTGTCAAACCTGAGCGATTATTAGAATTTAATTCAATATTTTCAGATAAAGGTAAGTGTAAACTTTACGAAAATAAACTACATCCATGCTAGTCGAACTAATTGTAAAACTAGCACAGAAAATGAAAGGGATAAAATCAGATAAAATACTAATACTAAAATAATAAAATACTATTTAATTTAAATACTGTTAAATAGTATAAAATACTATTTAACTGAATTGATGTTCAATGTAGTTTCTTTTTACTTTTCACTGCAAAGACAAGAGCTTTTAGGAATTAAGGGTTGATGCTTCAATCGATTTGCAATTTCTTTTCATTTAAGAATAGCCTATTTGATTTGTTTTTAAGGTTCATGTTAACCAAAATGAAAAATTAAATTAAATTCTAATTTTAGAAAGGGATGCCTTTCTAATTTTTTATTGGACTGGTAAAATTAGCTTTATTTAGAAGGTAGAATAGCTTTTGGTGAAAATTAGATTATTAAATATAACCTGTAAAGTCAAATTGATCAGATAACATTGTTCCGTTCTACGTGAATCGGGTGATGTCGATCTGCTTACCAGAAGCCTTTCTGCATCAACTTGTGAAATTGTGGAAAGTAGGTAGATAGGTAGGTACGCGTTTATTTCATCCAAAATAAAAAACTAACAAAATTGTACTTACAATCAATAATCTGCTGCTCAATTTAGGGACCTAAAATGTCCCTGTTCAGCAGGGACATTTCAAGAGACAAGTTACTTAGGCAATCTACTTGTGTTTTCGTCAAAATCCGACGAATAACTATCATCTCTATTTGAGTAAATAGGTTGTACATCAAGAAACGTATTTGTATGATTATTTCCAATGAAACTTCATATATTGTAGTCCCTGTTGATAATTTTGACCTTTCGTCATTAAATAATAATGAATCTTTATGCACAATCGAAAGCATTTTGTCAATAGCGACAATATCCATTTTTTGTTCTGCTTCTTTCAAGTTTAAGTTCGCGTTTGAAAACTGAAAGCATTTTGTCAAGAGTGACGATATTTTTTTCGTTCTGCTTCTTTCAAGTTCTCCTACTTGAAAGAAGTAGAACAAAAAAGAACTATCGTCGCTGTTGACAAAACGCTTTCAATTGTGAAAGCGTTTGAAAATTCAAACTATTTTGTCAAGAACGATAATATTTATTTTTTGTTCTGCTTCTTTCAAGTTCAAGCTATTCAACTTGAAAGAAGCAGAACAAAAAAGAAATATGGTCACTATTGACAAAACGCTTTCAATTATGAAAGTGTTTGAAAATTGGAAGCGTTTTGTCAAGAGCGAAAATATTTTTTTTTTGTTCTGCTTCCTTCAAGTTCTTCTAATTGAAAGAAGCAGAACAAAAAAGAAATATCGTTGCTTTTGACAAAACACTTTCAATTGTGCATAAAGATTCATTATTCTTTCTATTTCAATCTCAAGAAAAATAATATATCTACTTACTTAAAACCTAGCAAAACCATAACATCAAAAACTTATCAAGGTAAAGATCCCGTCCCTAAGTTCAACAATTCCGGTGTCTACAGAATTCCCCCCCCCCAGTGCTTAAGCTTTTGCGATTCTTCCTATAGGATCTTATATTTTTATTTAACACGCCTATTTTTGCCACAAAACCTAGCCTGGGATAGATTCTGAAAAATTGCTGTTTTATCCTCCCCATCCCTCCCTTTGTATAATAGCGTTTGTTTTATACTTTTTGGTGTGTTCAATCACCTGTTTATGATGTTTTATTAATTTTACCTAATCATAGCAAGAAAAGTTTTGAGATATGTTGCATTATTGCACACTCATAAGAACTGCAGACACTGATAAAATTTCAAACTGATTGAACCTTTAGAAGTGGTCAAAAAAGAACTCATGTATTAACAAATTTATATGTTAAAAAATCATTTATTAACTTATAATTTAATACATACAATATATTAACTAATAATTATATAATTGATGATAATTTATTATATAATTAATATTATTATATATAATTAATCTATAATATAAAATATTAACATATAATTTATATATTATCATATATTAACTAATTTATATGACAAACAAGTTGGTGAGTTGAGGGAAGCAAGTTAAACGAGCCCAAATAGTTTCAAACTATCTGGATGTTATTTGGTGACTTTAACATGAACATGAACTTTTTGAAGGATTTTTTAATCATATCTTGTTTATTAATTAACCCTATCACATTGTCGTTTTTTATTCAATTGCCATCTGAGTATGCCAGCAACAACTGGAATAAATCTTGGCCACAATTTTAGTCATGAGCAATTAGCTTGAATCCAATCTTTGTTAGAATTGACTCAATCCCCCCCACCCCTACCAAAAGGTGGACCCTTGGCTAGTAGCCTATTGGTAAATTTGACCGTATTTGTCCAAACCAATAAAAAGCATGCTTAAACCATTTCATTTTTCTTGGAAAAATTGCTATATATAGTCTCTTCTCTGTTACTAGGTTTTGTAAACATGTTTTTTGTTGATTCTATTTTCAATTAACTTTTCTTGCCTTATTTCCTATTTTCATTATATAAAATTATAGGAAGAAGTCAAGTCGAATTTAAGGCACTTTTTATTAGATTTGTCAACCAGCTGGGAGCATTGCTGGGCAATCACATGGGTACCTGATGAAGGATGTAAAAGTTATTAAAAATAAAACAATTTCAGTTTTCAGATCATGGCAAAGAGATGCCAAAAATAATCTTTTCCTGAGTAATGGCAAAACCTAATGAGTATTTAATGGCCCCCCGTTTCTTGAAACAATGGTCGAAGACTGGAATAATCTACATCTACACGCTTGTCTCAGTAGAGAATCTACCCATTAAAAATCTATCTAATTTCATAAGAAAATATACTTTAAGGTAGCCAAACCATACACAGAAAGCTGACAGCAAACAAGCATCTATTTGGGGTATGTCTGCATGGAACCCCTCCATCAGAAATACCCAGCACAAGACAATCTAAGAAGCTGAACAAGAGCCTTTTCTGTTATTGTGTCACAATGAATAAGCTTGTTAATCAGTTTCAAATAGAATCATAAAACAAAAGACTGTTAATAGCAGTTGAATGGACCATTAAAGTTCTTCAGCTTAAAAGAACTACACCCCACTCCCACTAAATAAAAACCTAATTTAATGTATACCTTGGCCTTTCCAGTTATTGCTTTACTAAACTAGGGCGCATGGGACATGGATACTAAGAAAACTAGGCGAAAGGACTAGTTTTGCTTTCAATAATCAGATTTTTCTTTCAACTAATGAGTGTCTTTGGTCCCACATCTTTACTAAACTAGGGTGCATGTTACATACTCAGAAAACTAGGGAAAAGCCTAGTTTTGCTTTCAATAATCAGATTTTGCTTTCAACTGATGATTGTCTTTGGTCCTACATCTTTACTAAACTAGGGTGCATGGGACATGGATACTCAAAAAACTAGGCAAAAGGCCTAGTTTTGCTTTCAATAATCAGATTTTTCTTTCAACTAATGATTGTCTTTGGTCCCACATCTTTACTAAACTAGGGTGCATGGTACATACTCAGAAAACTAGGGAAAAGCCTAGTTTTGCTTTCAATAATCAGATTTTGCTTTCAACTGATGATTGTCTTTGGTCCTACATCTTTACTAAACTAGAGTGCATGGGACATGGATGCTCAAAAAACTAGGCAAAAGGCCTAGTTTTGCTTTCAATAATCAGATTTTGCTTTCAAATAACGATTTTCTTGGGTCCTACATCTTTTCATACTTTTGTACGGAATAATTATGTTTTACCAACCACCATTCTTCAGCAAATACCCATACTTTGCCAAGCTTTCAAATCTAAGTTTATTCTAGTGTAAAGTAGTGTGAAATTTAAATTATGAAGACCTACTATGAAGAACCACTTATGTCTTTAAGCTTACAGTAATATACAGCCGTGTTTACGTGCCTTGATCCATATAGTAATTGCTACACTTGATTAGAGTGAATAAAACTAGGTGCAAATTTTTTCTTCAAAATAATGAGATTTTTTCCCTATGTGCATGAATGTCCTTCTATTTTCAGGGAGCCCCCTAGTGTTTTCAGGCAATAATTATATTTTACCAAGTTTGAAATCTTAGGAGTTTCTAGTGTTAAGTAACATAAAATTTTAATAAAGATCAACCATAAAGGACCACTAAATTTTTTAGGCTTACAACAATGTTCAGCCCCCATCCCCAGAAAATCAAAAAGTAGAATAGTAAGTAGCTTGAGTCATCCAGTCATTGCTGTTATTAAGTAGAATTGATAGGGCATAGCAATACAGAAAACTAGAAGCAGTATTTTGGTCAAGGGAATGCAATTTTACTATCCTCTCTTTTAATGGATGAGTTTTACCCCATATTATTTAATTTTTTAAAGAATATTATACTTTACCACAAATATAATATTAATGTAAAATATATTAAATTAATATTATATTTTTGCTGAAATAGAAGAAAAATACAAGAATGATTTTATCCAATTTTATATCATGATTTTCTAAAAAATATTATATTTCACCACAAATATAATATTAATATAAAATATAATACATTAATATTATATTTTAGTGGTTTCAAATCAAAGTGCTTTCTAATGTTAAAGGAGTATAAAATTTAAATTTAAAGGAGCTATCACAAAAACCACAAATTTTTTAGGCTAATAGTAATATTCTGCAACCCCCTCCTCTAAAAATAAAAAGTAGAATAGTAAGTGCCTTGAGTCATCCAGTCATTGCTATTATAAATTAGAATGGATGGGACATGGACAAACAGAAAACTAGATCCAGTATTTTGGTCAAAGTAATGCAATTTTACTTTCTTCTCCTTTAATGGCTGATTTTTATCCCATATCATTTCATTTTTTAGGGAATATTGTAATTTACCACAAATATAATTTTAATTTAGGATGTAATACATTAATATTATATTTTAGTGGTTTCAAATCAAAGTGTTTTCTAATGTTAAGTAGCATAAAATTTAAGTTATAAGGAGCTATCACAAAAACTACAAATTTTTTAGGCTTACAGAAATATTCAGCCACCCCCAACAACAAAAACCCAAAGCACCACATACATTTGCTTATACACATACAGTCATAGTTATGTTGAATTAGAATGGATATATCATGGATTCCCAGGAAACTAGGTGTAAGATTTTGGTCAAAATAATAGAATTTTAATTCTGTCATTAATTGATTGTTTTAGTCCTATGCTTCTTCCTAATTTTCAATGAATAATTGTATTTTATCTAGTTTTCTAATCTAAGTGTCTTCTGATGGCTAGTAGTATACAACTAATACTATGAAGATCTACAAAATACACTTGAAAACTGTGGAAAATTACCTCGTCTTAATTTCTTCTTCACTTACAATTCCATCTACAGGTCTAACCACATCTAGGATATTAATTTTAGTGTTTCCATTTGCTCCAGTTGATATTTCCACTTGAATTTGGCCTTTGCCTTCTTTTTCAATGCATATTTCAGATAGTTTAGTATTTCTGTTAACATATTCAATATTTTGAAGGTAAATTTCTGGCTCCTTTACATGAACATTGTATGATTCCCTGAGATTCTTTACAATTGTGCCAACTGGTTCATTGAAGTCTAACAAAATACTAAAGGATGCTGTTTCTTGTCCTATGATGATACTAGATCCTGCTCCATCCATGTTCCCATGAACTAATCCTGAAAAATAGTCATGAAAATAGCACTGGGATATGGCAATAGTCATTGCAATTTAAACTTTCTTGAATAGCCTCAAAGTACTCCCTTGTCACAAATTAAATTTTAAACACCAAGGACAGTAAAAATTAAATCTGATTCTATAAAATGGTTAGTTGGAAACTTACAGAACAATATACATCTTAAAAAACTAGGAAAATTTAGGAATGCAATTTTTAATGCAAAAGATGTTCAATGCAGGATTGCAATTTTAGCACTTGCCAAATACCATGCTTAAAATGAAAAGGCTTGAAGAAATTAGCAGAAAATGAGCAAAAAAAATATGTTATCTTGTAGTATCTAGAAAGTGTAAATTATCACATTAGCAAAAGACAGATACTACCATTAATTATTAGTAAACTGTGTAAAAAAAAGAAAAAAAAAACAACTAAAGATTAAAACTATGCAAAAATATAACCCTAACATTCCAAATTGGAATTGAAAAGAAATGTATATATCAGTGGTGTTCCTTGGGCAACAATATTGGGTCCAGCCTTATTCAGTACCTGCAATAGATAAAATTTCAAATAGGGAAAAAATCCTTTTAATAGACAGTGATAAACTTCACAAAAAATACTACATATTTGGTGACATGTGCAGTGACCATCATCAGTAGAAACCAGAATACAGAACAACTGTATTACTACTGATACTTAACCAGAGGTGAAACAATCTCTATTTTTGGATATTCCCCCTCCCAGGTGCCTTATTAAAAAAAAACATGAAGTGATGACCATGAAACCATATGAGGTGATGGTGTGAAAAAAACTGAGCAGAGAACTTTTGTCAATACAAAAAGAATTATCCCTTCTTTATACTAAGTACATGCCCCCAATCAGGAAAAGCGACCATGTTGCCATAGAAATAAAAACAACATTCCTCAAAGTAACTAACAGCTACATCAAAAGGACCTTCATAGACTATGAGAAAATTAGAATGGATCTCAGCAGCATCTCCTGGGATGATGTCCTAATTGGCTCTTTAAAACAACAATTTCAATGCTTCAAGGAATTGCTGCTAAACAAAGCTGAATAGTACACTCCAAGCAAGCTCATCCCAAAACTGCAAACACTACTGACAATGACAAAAGATATTAAGAAGGAAATTAACCAAAAAACAGACAATGGAAGAAGTACAAAAAGCATCCATCCCCAGAAAACAAAGAAAAATTTTTAAGAGCAGGAACAGACTTAAAAATTTAACATGCGATTTATGCACAAACTTCAAATCTAAACTTGCAGACAAAGCTAAGACAAATCCAAAGAAATTTTGGCAATATGTCTCTAGCCAAGACCATAATAGATGAGGCATCAGGAAACTAGTAACTGACGAAGGTGAAGAAATAACTGATATCAACAAGCTTGCAAACTCACTATATCAGCAATTCGTTTCTGTTTTCACCACTGAACCCAATGGTCCTTTACCCTCTTCACCTGAATACATTATAAAATCCCCAATGGAAAGCACCACTCTATTGCTTACAGAGGTTCTCAGATGCTTACAGAAATTAGATACTAACAAATCACCAGGACCAGATAACCTACATCCCAGACTATTAAAAGAAACTGCAGCTATCATAACAGAACCACTTAGGAGAAATTTCCAGACATCACTTACCTCAAGAGAGCTGCCAGCAGACAGGAAAATAGCCAACATTACACCAGTTTTCAAGAAATTTAATCATTCCAAGCCTGAAAACTATCGGCCAATTAGCCTGACCTCAGTCATCATCAAAATACTTGAGCACATAGTCAATGATTCAATCCTTAAGCATTTGACCACCAACAAGATCTTGTCCCCTAAGCAGCATGGCTTCCAGTCAGGGAAATCAATTGAAACAAACATCTTGGAATCATACAAGGAAATCACAGACCTAATTGACCATGGACATCTAGTTGACCTGCTCCTGCTGGACTTTGCTAAGGCCTGTGACAAGGTTCCTCACAGTTGACTGCACTCCAAAATATCTGCTATTGGCATCAATCAGGCTGTTGTAGACTGGCTGATGAATTTCCTTACAAAGCGCAAAGCAGAAAGTTCACTTATTTGCTACAGATGGCAAACCAATATACTCTGACAAGGCTGGGAGCAGAGTACCACAGGGAACTGTACTGGGTCCAACTCTCTTTTTGATTTACATCAATGACATATTTAACCATATTGACAATGGCATGCACCTGTTCGCTGATGATGCCAAACTCTTTGGTATTGCATGCTCTCAGAGTATCCAGCATGACATAGATGAGCTACAAGTTTGGACCCATGACTGGCTTCTCCAATTTAATGCAGGAAAGTGCTGTGTATTACACCTTGGACCCAATAAGCCAATGGCAAACTACACAATCTACAATCCCACCACCAAAGTAAGAGAGCAACTAAAGAACAGAGCAGAATAAAGGGATCTAGGTGTCATTATTGATGATAAACTTAAATTTCACAGCTATGTCCAGCATGTTGTTTCCTGTGCAAGCTCTAGTCTTGGACTACTAAAATGAACAATCAACAGCAGACAGGCATCTATATTTATAAAACTATACAAGGCACTTGTTAGACCTCATCTTGATTTTGGCATGTATCTTGCTGGTCCTTCTTATCAACAAGATGTGAGGCTCATTGAAAATGTGTAGAGATGAGCAACAGAATACATAAAAAGTCTAGCATCAGCCTCATATGAGGACCACATCAAGTACCTCAAACTACCCACTCTGGTTTACCAATGCTTGTGCAACAATATGATGCTTACTTACAAGCTGCAGAACAAAAAGTCAGCAATCTTTGGTGGCAATCTCAGTACCAGCCAGCACAACACAAGAGGACACTCCAAGAAGCTACCAAAGTCAATCTCCCAATCTAAAACTTGCCAAACATTCTTTTCAAGAAGAGTCATAAATCATTGAAATAAACTGAAAGATTCAACTGTCAGCACTCTCTCTATCTAGTCCTTCAAAAACCAACTTGACAAAGAGTAGGAGAAGAAGCAGTGGAGGTTTGACTGGCAGTCATCAACTCAAGAGCACTACAGGTCTGGAAGACCTTAAAGTTCTCAGATGGATTAAGGTAATACTCCCTGGCAACATCTAAAGGCTTGTGAGCCTTAGTTACTAGGAGATGTAATTTAAGGTATGGTTTCACCTTTTATGTTTTTGGCAAGATTCTGGTTTAGAGACTTTGTACTATCTTCAAAACAGTTAAAACATGTGAATGAAACTCTAAGAAATGAATCCCAGACCATAAACATACCCAGAAAAGATGTTACTAAGCTACTATGTCTACCCTTTTCTTATTTCTAGGGCTTAAAAGATTACACTAATGGCAGGTTTATGGCTATCTGAAGGTAAAATTATAGTAGTTCATATAACTGGCTTACCAATAAAGTGAATATACTACTTGATGCATTCTTTTATGTTCTTTATGAATATAATAATCACTTTTACCATAAATTCAAATTTAAGAACTTTTTAAAATAGCCTGACCTAACCAAACTTAACGTAACCTAACTTTAGTATAAATAATTTTAGCACTGAGAAAATGTAGTAGTATTTTTTCAAAAATGATGGAAAAAGATGGCACTGAGAAAACATAGTAGGCTATTACTTTGTGTAAAATGAGTGATAACTCATACTTTAAATGAGAATTTGTCATTTTTAAGAGCTCAAAAAGTGCTTAAATTTGAATTTGTGGTAAAAGCAATTATTATATTTGTAAAGTACATAAAAAAAGCACCAAGTATTGGTAAGCCAGCTATATGAACTGCTAAAATTTTAACTATCTGAATTCTGATGAAAAATGCTTAGTAGGCCTATCAATTTTGGAATTTAAACCTATTTCTCATCAGCTTTAGTTGTGAAAATGTAATTCCTGTTATTTCAGTAGGATTTTATGCCAAATCAAGATCTTTACATTTTTAATTTTAAGAAACAAAACTTTATAAATCAAGATTGAGCAAAAATATAAAGCTCAAAATACTTTTCTTGTGTTGCATTGGAGCAGAAGATCTAGGCTATTTTAGTCACGTTCCACTTTAATAACAGGATTGCCAAAGGTGCTGAAGCCTCAGTACATTCTACAGGGAGGAGTTGAGGTGAGTGTTTCAAAATATCTTCCAAGAATGTTATCAGTGGGGTTCCACAGGGTAGTGTTCTTGGCCCCACCATGTTCAATATTTTCATAAATGATGCTCCTCTAGCACTTAAAAGCAGGATGATGTTATATGCTGACGATTCCAAGGTAATTGGTCCAGCTAGCACTCTTGAAGATACTTCCCAACTTCAAAATGACCTTGATCTCCTTACCGTGTGGGCAAAATCTTGGCTGCTCACTTTCAATGTGTCAAAATGTCATGTTTTACACTTTGGGCACAAGAATATCAACACAACTTACTCTCTTTATGGTCAGCTCCTTTCTCCAGTATTTGAGGAATGTGACCTAGGAGTAATTGTTGACAATGATCTTAAATTTAGCACTCACGCAAAGAAGGCAGCAGCATCAGTTAGCTCATCACTAGGGCTCATAAAAAGAACAATTTCCTCCCATTCTCCTAAAATTCTGAGCCTTTTGTATAAAGGACTTGTTCAGCCACGGCTTGAGACAGGCATGGTCCTTGCATTCCCCATTTTTCAAGAAAGATGCTAAAAGTCTTGAAGATGTCCAGAGGAGAGCTACTAAAATGGTGAGTGGACTGCATGAGCTCCCTTACCCTACAAGGCTCTGCAAGCTGAAACTCCCAACACTTGTTTATATGAGAAGACGGGGTGATGCCATTCTGGTTCATAAACTTATTAATACAAAGGCAGTTCCTGGTCTTCTTCCTCTGGCGTCTCAGGATTCTTGTACAAGGGGACATAACTTCAAGTTATCCAGGCATTTCTCCTCAAAGCGGCAATGCACCCATTTTCTTACCAACCGTGTTGCCAACCTCTGGAACAAATTACTGCCAGATACCATTGCTGCCCAAACCACAGACAGCTTTAAGAACCATCTTGACAACGAATGGTCAAAACAAGAATGGAAGTATAACTGGGAAGCACTTGATTTGGAATCAGCAACATCAAACCACTAGTCAATGTGTATTTATTCAACTATGTGTCATGTGTTATCAAATCTGGAGTTTCTACAAGGAAAAATCCTTATATTGCTCCAAGCTGCAATTTTAAGGTAATTTAAGGTAAGAAGATCTGGCCTATAGGCTACATTCCTGATAGTTTCATTCCATTGACTGAAAGCATATCATTTACAAAAAAAAATTGAAAAGGCCTATGATCTTTTTTGGCCTATGGCTTTTACATTTCCCAACCAAAAAAAAACAACCCTATCATCAATAATAAAAAATATCTATTACTTCTATTACAGTATTCATGAAGAGTACGTGTTTCTACTTTGAAATCTGCCACGTCTAGCGTCGACACGGTCAAATATTAAAAAGATGTTTCTGTCTTCCAAAGCAACAAATTTAGAAATTCATTTGCACAAGTGCGTAGAGAAAGTATCTTAAAGGGAAGGGCTTATGTTCTACGCAGAAAATTTGAAAATTTGTGTATTGTTTTGAGCAATTTCATAATTTTTTGTCAGGGGAGGGGATCATGGATTTTTCAATTGAATTCCATGTTAACTTTGACTTTTACAGGTAAAGTTGTGAAAATACTCACTTCGTGTGTTCCTAATTTGCCTTTTGGGTATTAGCCAACTTCTGGGGCTATTTAAAAGGAAAAGTATTAAGAAAACAATTCTTGCTTCTTAATGTATAGAAAAACTGTAGTTAGCATATTATGAACGTGCTTCCACTATATTTTACCCTGAACCTCTTAATGTGCAAGCTGATCGCCCAAATTGTATATTTTCAAAGCGCTTTTCCGTTTCTGCATTTTTCCAGACTTGAATTCAATTTACGGGTACAGAGGGTTGAAACAAGAGTGACACATGGAAAATATATAATTTGGGCTATATTTGCAGGTTAGAGGAGGGGGCAAACTATAGTGGAAGCACCTTTAAATGCGTTAACTACTTATTTTTGCATTTTATGGAGCAAGAATTGTTCTCATAATATATTTCCTCCTCGATAGCCACAGTTGAAGGCTAATACCACCTTTTGAGTCTTAAAATGCACCAATAAAAATTACTATCACTGCTCATGACAACTTACCCCAGAACCAAGC
Organism: Artemia franciscana; assembly: GCF_032884065.1. Taxonomy (NCBI): domain Eukaryota; kingdom Metazoa; phylum Arthropoda; class Branchiopoda; order Anostraca; family Artemiidae; genus Artemia; species Artemia franciscana. The sequence continues at coordinate 59,980,872 of NC_088867.1, forward strand.
GGTCCGAGGCCAACAAAGCTACGCATGCTCTTCCTCCATCCCAATTTATTCAATACCACCCTTTTTAAACCCTCCCAGGAAGGTCCTATTTCCCTTAAGTCTTAGCTTACGATGTCATTCCATCCCAATTGAGGACGACCTACTTTTCGTTTAGCCCTAGACAGTTGGCCAACATGGTCAATCTTTGGAAATTTGTCATCCTTCATCCGAAGAACGTGCTCTAGTGGTCTGAATTTTTTCTCATTATAGCCCGAGAAGGCTGGATTGAGCTATACTTTTCATAAATCCCACTGTTTGAGCTACACTCAGTTAGCCGGGTACCCAAAACAGTCCGTAGGCAATTTCTCTAGAAAATAAAAAAAGTAAATCTTCCTCCATTTTTTGGAGCGCCCATGCTTCAGAAGCATACTTGACCACTGTCCTCACAGTAGCTTCCAGTTCTCTAATTTTGAAACGTAGACTTTTCTTCCTATTCTTCCGAACTTGTTGCAGCTGTGAAAAAATACCCTTGGCTATTCTACTCCTAACATCTTCACTGCACCTACCGTTTCTACTAATAATACTACTTAGGTTAGTGAAGATGTTAACTTGATCGATATTTTCATTACCCAATGTCACCTTTTCATAATCACTTATTCCGAGCCTTTTGTTTTCTTAACATTAATTTTTGAACTTATTCTTGTACGCTGAATTCGCAAAACATCTAAAAGCTCATTCATTTTGCTAGCACTTTAGTCTGGATGCTAGTTCAAGGAAAGTTTAATTTTCCAATTTGATTCCGGGTTCTCCCATTGGCTGTGCTGTTCTCCTTAAAATATAGTCCATCAAAACGATCCATGTAAGTGGGGATAAAAAGTGACTCTAATTAACTCCTAATTTAATACGAAACCAGATGCTAACCTTATTTCCTAGCTTAATCGCAGCAGCTTTATTCTTGTACATAGTACTATTTACTTTAGTATATCTGTCTGATATACCATACAAGGATAAAATATTAGGTAAAGCTATTCTATCAGATGAATCAATCACTTGCTCATAGTCTGCGAAATTGAGGACTAAAAGTGTTTAATGACTTTGGGAGTTCCCAATTATTAATCTAAGAGTGAAAATTTGCAGTATCTCTCAGTCTAAAAAAGTGTCATTATACTATGTAATATGCTACCTACAGAGTCCAAACTAATGCCGCTATAATTACCACACTCACTCTTATCACCTTTCTTACACGAGGGTTGAATTAGGGTTTTCCAAAAACCTTTTAAGTACTTCTCCTTTTTCAAAAATCGTATTGATAATCTTCAGTAGCTTATTTCTACAGTCATAAGCATGATATTCAAGTAGCTCATTTACCACACCATCAGCACTTGGTGCCTTATCATTTAATTATCTCTTTAATAGTGTCAATAATTCTTCCTCATAAAATATATTTTCCTTCACATCCAAAGTGTCACAAACTTTTTATTATCCTCTATATCTTTTTCTATAAATCTACTACAGTTTAGCAGATTCTCTAACTTGGCTAGAGTCAAGTCTTTCATATATCTGACGAGGGTCCTAATGTTGAAGGTTTTCTTCATTGTCAATATAGCAAAATGTACATAAATTCTTGTTTTCATATGTTAAATTTGAAAATGACTTAAAGTCGCGTGTTTTTTTTTAAATAATTTAACACCGCCTTAAAAATCTCGTCAGAATTTCAAGCCCAAAAGGGAAATTCAATATTCTTAAAGCAATATCCTTCCTGTACTAATGGACAGATGTGATACATAGACTTTGACAAAACGACTTTATAAACGATTATGCCGTATGCACGTTGCCCTAAGTAGCCTGAGTTAAGTAACATAAGTTACGGGAACTTTTATTATTCCAAAATAAAGCTTAGGATTAAGCCAAAATTCAGTGAACAAAAAAAAGTCTCTCTGGGGTTTTGGAAAAAGTATATTGCCTACTTCACCCTAAATTTCTGTCATTTGATGCCCTTGTTTACAAAAAGAGTTTCTACTATCGATTGAAATTCCACGCCATTCCCCTCCAACAATTGAAAGAAATCTAAATTACCGCTTAATGTTACAATTTAATAGTGTACCGACCTCTGTTCCCTAAAAATACATGAAGCTAGGCTAGTCTCACCCTCAGGCTATTAAAATTCAAGGAGACATATAGTAGGTCAAATTATACTCATAAAGAATAGAGAAGTAAAATTAAAAACTTGCTTAAAATTCAACCAAATCTTCAACTTTTTTTCATGTTTGCGGAATGACTTTGGATTTTGATTTGACTTTAGCTATAATCACTAATGTAGGAAAACAGTCTTCCTTTTCTCCTTCTGTCTTTTTTTTCTTTTTTAATGTGTTTGTGCTGTTGCATTGGTGATTTCTCTTTTCACTGGATTTTTGGTTAGCTGAATTCTTTCGAGTATTCAACAAATCATCCGAGCCCAAAGGAAAAAACTGACAAAACCAAACAACTTAACCAAGATAAGACAGGAACATGGAGCTTTTGGTTTGAACACGTTCCTTTAAGAAATATTTTTAAAATTATGTACGCTTAAAGTTTTTGCAATTATTGCGATAGTTTTTGCAGGTTGAGTATAAGGTTTTCTAAACAGGGGTGTCCCGAGCCTCTTTTCATCGGAGAGGGGGTGAACTGCGTGCGTTTTAACGGAACGCTACCTGATGTTCACCAAATTAAAGAAAAAGAAGATTGACCTTTAAACATACTTTAATATGTAGAGATGACATATATGTATAAAATCATAACTACAGAGAAACTCACCGAGTTTTCATTCCTTTTCACTTTTGAACTATCTGAAATAGGTCACACTGGTCCGAAAAGTCAAAATCAAATCAAAAAATCCAAACCTGGTAAAAAATAAATAAATCCGAAATCATGATTTTTGTGTTAAGGAAGGTTTAGGGGAGGGATGGAGTACTAAATAAACTTTAAAAACGATTTTACAAGGGGGGTATTTTCCGAAGGGGGTATTGTTCACGGTGGGCTATTTTCCGGGGGAGTAAACGCCAGCCACCAATGGATCATTGGCGGTTCATAGATTTACCAATCTAAATTAACCAATTCGGAGATGATTTACTAATCATCTCCGAATTGATTGGTAAAATCATAGTTACAAATATTTTCATCTGACATTGGTGAATTTAATAATGCAACGTAAATTAGTATTAGCAAATATAAGAAGCGATGAACAGATCGAAAGAACGAGGAAGGGTTAAAAAATGGATGGAGATTGCGGAATCACTGAAATATTAATATTCTTTTACATACAAATTAATTCCAAGGATTCGATATGCTGTCCTTCCACCCCACGTCTGGAAACGAGGCTTGTTTAATTCCTTAAAAGGAGCCCATAAAAAAAATTCTGGTCCATATATATTGTGATAAAAAATGATTTCATGCCTAAAAATATTGATTGTAAGCCAGCATTTCCATTCACTATAGCGTCATCAAGTAATGGTAGGGCCTTAGGAATTGTTGAGGCAATTATCACTATAGAAATACTTTCCCTGAAAAAAACTGTACTGACCGTAATATTGTCATATTGCTGTTGCTTCTTTGACGCCGTGAACAGGTCTTTAAACAACGGTACAATTACGAATTTCGGGGATTTTTTCAAGATCATTGTAAATACGACGAATATGACCTTTAAAAGGGTCTATATTTATTTTAGCGTCACATCCATAGCATTTGACGGTTATAAGGCTGGGTATGGTTACAGAAACAAAATACGGTCTAATAAATTTTTTTCTTGTTTCTGAAGGCGCTGAACGCCAAACTTGAGTAAGATAAAGGGACGGTAACTCCAACTCGTAAAAAGCTTCAAAGGGGGAGTGGCAACATTTACAAAAAGATTAAATGGGTGGTGAAATAGTAATTATATAGAGTGGTAAAAATTCACATCAAGTTGGAATAAAGTGGCTTTTGACTTTTTTTCCTTTAAACCAAATCAAAAAGTGCTCGATTTGACAAGTTCTTTGTCAGTTAATTGAAAAATCACCATTACTTGTCTGTTATACAGAATACGCCTAATAAGTAAAGTTAGGTTAATCCTAATGAAATATATCAAAGCATGAAGATATTATAATACTTCAGAAACATTATAGAAACTACAACAGAGAACTATGGAAAGCAGTCTGCACAGAACGCATTATTTCAAATACCTAACCTAACCTTTGACCACCTCTATATATTCAATTTTTAGTAGAAATATACATACATCATAGTTTTTCTCACTCAAAATAAGCATATCATAACCAATCCCAAAGAGGAAAACCGGTTTCTGTCAGATCTTACACAGCGCAATTCTTGAGTGTGTTCCATTTAACAAACAAGTACCAGATCATCTTTCGAATTTCTAGAAAAACTTATACTTTCCTTCCTAATTTAAGAAAGAATTTAGGGTAGAAAGCTCAAAATATCTGGTCATGCATATTTACAAAAATAAAATGATTCTAAGAAATGAGAACTTCCGGTTGGATAGTCTTAAGCTCAGTATGATTTACTTATTTGCTTCTGCTTAAAAAGCATGAAGGAAAAAATACATCATCTAAAGCTCTTTTGTTCCATAGCCTAGTGACTGTCATGAAAAACCAATTGCTTAATTAGTTGAAGTTTTTATGCAGAGTGCAAGATTTTACTTTTTTCGAATTTTTTTGTAGTATTGCAATTTCAATTCTCTGCCATTTTATCCATTCGTTTGCAATTCTCCGTTAACCTTCTCAGTTGGATTTCTGATTAATAGCCAAACTATACAGTTAAGTAATGAATGTGAATCAGCTAAAATTATTGAATCTTGTAAGGGGATGTACTAAACCAATGCAAATAATTCCAGGTGGGCCTAATGCTCGAATTCTACAAATTTGGGTACGGATCAGATAGAAGCCAATCAAAAACTTTGAGAAATTTTGTTACGGACCAGGACAAGAAGAACAAATGAATTTTGTTGTTTTAAACTGCTTACAACAGCAAATCTGTTAATTATTAATAAATTACAGCAGGAGTCCCATGGAGTGTAACAAACATGTCATATTACCCAATTTGCAAAAGAGTGAAACTAGTGCAATAGAACTAAAAAATTCACCAAATTCGTTCAATAGTAGCGAAAGGGAATCAAACGAGCACCATAAATCACCCAATTTACAAATAGGTGGAACCAGTGCCATAAAACTACCGAATCCACCAAAATCGGCAACGTATGGAAGCCAAATGAACTTTTCAAATTACCAAATTTGCAAATCAGTGGAACTAAGACAATAAAACTACCGAATTTCCCGAACTCAATAGCGAGTGGGAACCAAATGAACACGTTAAATCATCAAATTTTCAATTAGGTGGAACTAGTGTGTTGAAACTACCGATTACACATATATTGGGTACCGAACGGGAATCAAATGCATACGTTAAATCATACTAGAAATAGACAGAACAGAAATATTAGAAACCCTGGGTGGTGGGCCCCTCCAGTTCCCTCTCTTGGTACGCTCCTGCTTCCAATTCTTTGACGTCTGACTCGTGTTTGACAGTGAATAAATCAACCGAATTATTTATTTTTGAAAGTTGGCTTGCTTTTTTGACTTGCGTGACAGCACGACAATAAGAAATATACGTTTAGCCGAAAAAGAAACATAACTTAATATTACTTACTCTAAAAACTTAGTTATAAAATATTGTGAACCACATTATTTTCTTTGAAAGAAATATATATATAAAAATGCTAATTATTGTATATTCTTTGTGTACACTAAAATTGTATTCTTAGCAAAATTTCAAAATGAAAACGGCTGGGTTTTCCAAAAACTGAAGAAGAAGATCGAAAAATGTAAATGAAATAAAATGAAATTTTCACTATATAGCATATGTTTGATGGTATATCTGCAAATAAATATAAGTTTAAACTCTAAATGAGGGACACTTGATGCATTGGCATGCTTTTGAATTCAAAGAATGAAGCTCTCATGAATCAATTCATAGCCTATGGCTTAAGAAGGTCTTTTCATGCCACTGTATTTATCTGCTGCTATTTCTAAGGCTTGTGAAATTGCAGCAAAGAAAAGTTGGTAATTATTTATTATTTCCAATTTCCCAAAGGAAACACTAAAACATGTGAAAGTATCCTAATAGCCTAACCTACTATTAGAATTCTTCATTTTATTATTTTTCTTTATGTTGTGGCTGATTTTCATACAATGTACCTCAACCCCTGATGGTTCCAGGCATATTTATGGACAGGCTTGGATTTACCAATAGGCCTAGGGGTAGGGAAGCACAATGATAGGGGGTACAGTGAATTATTACAGAGTAATTTAAAAAGAAATCAAAACTTGACTGATGGTATTTGTTGTCAAAGTACCAGGTGTACCATGTTGCAGTTCTGCCTATTCATAGAGCAAAGTGATTTTAAAATAGGCTAGCACAGAAATTCTGTAGCCACTTATAAACTGTCAGATGTTGGTCAATGTTGATATTACCTGAAAAATTGTTTAGAGTCATGAAAATATTGTTAATAGATGCATCTTGAGTTTTTGAACATCTTTTCTCTCTTGCAAAACTACCGCAAACTCACCATTATGGAGTTATTCCAGCCATTTCTGTTATTGTTGATTAGATATTTAAAATCACAAATCTGTAATAATTTAGAAACAAATTTGGGCTATATATTTGCACATTAGGGGGTGGGGGTAAAGCATAGCATATATTAAATACATAAAATAACCAGTGCTATATTTAATATATGCTATGCTTTACCCTCCCCCCCTAATATGCAAATATATAATAACTCCATAACAGTGAGTTTGCAGTAGTTTTGCAAGAGAGAAAAGATGTTCAAAAAGTCAAAATGCATCTATTAACAATAGTTTCATGACCCAGAACAATTGTGCAGGTAATATCAACATTGACCCAGATATCTCCCAAGAATGGCAGCTAAGAGTTCAGTACCACCTCTTTCTTTCATTGCTTGTGGCTCATCAGTTATGTTCTTTTCAGTGCTTCTACTATCTCCAAATTTTCAGGAATTTTACCAAAAATCCTGCATAAATAGAGTAGTTAAAATGCACAGGCCTAGAAGTATCAAAACTTTAAATCATGACCTGGAAATAGCCTGCATAAGAAACTAAAAGAAAACACCAAAACAATGAAGTTCTTACTTTTGGTATGTAGCATAGCCTACTTTTATAAATCAGCAGATCTATTCCAAGGGTTGGTGGTGCCCAGGTAAAAATCAATTACAGCAGGCCCCTCTTGACTGAAATATAGGCAAAAAAAGCTAAATCAAAGTAACAACTTGGATTAAAGTAGGCATTTCCCCGGCTGCAGCTCCCCAAGCCAGAGTGCCCAGGGCAACTGCCCTGGCTGCCCCCCCCCAAGAATAGCTCTTTGAATCAGATTAGGCTACTATGTTTCCAATAAATTTGGGGAAATTTCCATTACTGACCCACAAATTAGGTGAAAATATCACTCATGCTCTTTTTTATTGTCTTTTTAAAATGTTTTTAAAGAAATATTAAAAATGAATATGTAGCAGATAAATGTTTAGTTTTTCCACTCTTTTGGAAAGGTTGATTTGGATTTTTTTTTCTATTTGAAGAAAATAAAGTTATAGTATAATTCTATGTATTTAGCATATGAGATCAGTGCCTATGCATTATTTAGACCTTATGCATTATTTGCCAGATCTTGCATTGACAATTATACACCCACTATGTTTACTAATATATTTTGAATAAATAGGCCTAAAGACATTCTGGTTATAGTCCCATCTCTCTTGTCATGTTTTTAATTTTTAATAGATGTTGTTTTCATTCTTTAAATGCTTGCTACTGTTTAACTTAAGCTCAGCTGTAGCTATGGACATTCTGGCACCAATGCCTCTATTAAGAAAGGTTTTTAATTAATTAATGAGAATTTAACCTATTAAATTAAGAATTTAAGTCAAACCTTTTGATTTTGTTGTAAGGATTATAATGTTTTATATATATTAAGCTTGTTTGCAAAGTTTGGAAAGTACTGCACATCTTGTAGCTAGGTAAAATTAGCTGAAGGCTCTAAGGAGTAGGTTTCATGATAACATTAGCATAAAGGATATATTCTCTGAAAGCTAGGAGGGTGATGCTTATTGGTAAGGTAATTGGTAATTGGTAAGTATTGGTAGGAGGTAAGAAAAATTGCAGCAGTTGCTGATTCTTTGATTTAGCCATCCTATGCTTTCTAAAAGCTTAGATATGGTAATAATCTGTATTCAAAAGAAAGATACAAAAATGCTACAGTGATGCCAATTCATGAAAGTGTTGGGGTTGAGGATATATTTTTTAAAAATCTAGGAGGGTGACAAATGGAGGGGGATTCTTAACAAAATATACAAAAAGCTTTTAACAGACATATAAACTTTAAGCTGGTGCTTGATGGCTAATTCAGTGCTCAATTTTGAGCAAAGTTAAAGAAAAGTCTGACAGACTTAGGCTAACAAAAATTTTTAGATGTAGTAACTACTTGCTAATTATTAGTAAACAACTTTTAAAAGGTTATACAAAGAGGTGTAAGACAAAAGAAAGAAAAAAACAGGCATGTTTAAAAACAAAGAATTATTATTGTTCATGTGAGAGGTAATTTTTCAGAGTTCTGGCAATGTCTAGAAAGTAATTGCTATAATAATTTGATTTGCCTTTTGAATGGCATGTGCTTCTTAGCCTGTATAAATTTATTAGTAATATTTCACCTACCTTATACTTTCTTTATTGATAGATTATACATTTTGTGGTGAAATAAGTAGATGTAATCTAAAACTGTCGGGGGGGGGGGGAAGGGATGGATCAGATTGTTTTCAAATGGGGGATGAAAGCAATAATTCTATATTCAAATTGTTGGTTTTCCAGGGGAGGGGCAGTTCCTTGGACTAGTCTTAAGGTGGATTGCTCCTTGTTGATTTATTTATTTTGATGTTGGATTCCTTTCTGGTCTCCATCCTAAAAAAAAGTATGGTAATGTGTAAATACAACATCTCCAATCCAAATTAACTGCTTGACTTTTTTTATGTTTTAAATAATCATTTCTACAATCTAAAGAATATCAGAAAACCAGAATTGTTGTTAAACAGAGCTTTAGCTATAATAAATTATATGCTGAAAGTAAGGCACAAGATATTAATATAGCCAAGATATTAAATTTGTAGTTGGATTTGGTTGATAACTCTTCTCGTTTTTGCTTGTTTTTAGAGGCTTTTTTTGGACTGAAAAGCCTCTTCCTTGCTAAGTTATCTATTATGGACTGACTCACCATAGTGGTATAATATTTTCAGGTACAAATATGTGATGAATTGGAGATTGAACTTTGAAAAAAAAGGCTACTATTTTTGAAGTGAAGTCTGCTGTTGAGTTTGATATATTTTGTTTTAGAGCTACATATTTTTAATAGAGTTTTAGTGAAAATACCAATTGGTATTTTTTACTAAAGTAGTATGTGTCTTTATTGTACCATTAGGTACTAGAAATAATCTATTACCAATTTGCAAAGGTCCATTCTTTGATACTATTAAATAAAATAAACAAGTTTTTTCAATAAATTTTATAAAACTTTCCAAAAAAGAAGTTTTTGAAAGATACATAAAGAGCCAGTTTAAAATTTTTGGCAAGCAGAAATAAAGTCCTGTGATAGCTCAAACTTGAAAGAACCAGGAATTACTATTAAAGAATAAATGAAGCCCGAAGAAAGCAGAAGATATAATAAATAATCACATCAAACATGAAATAATGGACACTGATGTAGGTGAACAAATAAATTGTTAAAACAAGTAAAAATTCAAATGAATACTCAGCTCAAACTAAAACAAACACAAATTACTCCAAACAGGAGTTTTGCTCCCCTCCCTAAAGGTAACCATCGAAATTAGTGCATAATTTGCATTTTATTGAAAACTTTGTGTATTTTCAGCAGTGTAGTTGAAGTTTCCTAATATCAATGATGATAATTCCTAGAAACCACTGCAATCTGTAGAATTAAAGGATTTGGGATTCAATTTTATAAAAAAGGTTAAAATATATTTGCCTCCTCATACCTCATTCTTTACATTAAAGTTTATCTTTTCATGAACATTGTTTCATGAAAATGAGTTCATTTGTTTATTTTCTGATCAAAAGACAGTATATGTTTTTTTTTTCAACTAAACTGAAATATGCCTGGAGCATCTCTCAGAAAAAGCTTGAAAATATAGGCCTGAAATGACTTTTTGAGGCAAATGGCCCTCCCTCTATAAAATAATCTGCTGCCAAATACCCTAATAGATATTGTAAAACTATGCATTTCTTGATGTCCATTAATTTTATTGGATATATAGTCTTTAAAAAGGGTCCATTTAACATGAACTACACATGCATTTAGGCATAAATAGCATACTGTATGTGAGTAATATCTCTGAGACATGGAGGTATATATCATTTCAAGAATTGTTAGAACTCTTCATTGACAGTATTTTAACCTACTTGTGCCAAAATTGCTGTTTGCTGGCCAAAATGCTAGAAGACTATGCTTTCTTGCAATATTATAGTTATAAAAAAGGAATTAAATTTTCAACTATTAATTTGAATGAACCCTGCTACTGGTTTATTAAAATCATCAGTGAAAAAACCTATGTGATCTTCCTTCTTTGGAAACAATACCCAATATCCTACTTTTTAGATAATAGCCATGACAGTACCTGGGGATGAAGGAATATTAGAGATTAAATCACCCCCTCCCTCCTTCTATATTTATATGAAGGCTTGCTGAAAGTTTGTACATAAAAATCTCATTTTGAGGCTTCATCCTCCCCCCTCTTATACAAAGATCCGCTGATCCTCCTTCATAATAGCTTGTGTGCAATTATGCATCACTATGCATAATTTTATGAATCAACTCTCTTTATCTGAAGCTTTAAAGTGAGTGCATCTATTAATGGTTTATTTCAGAGGCGCCATTTGGGGGGGTCAGGGGTGGGCAAATGCCCACCCCAGATTTTCCAGGGGGGCCCAAGCTTCCACCACAGAGGGCCCTTTTCTGGCTATAATTATCCATTATGTCCAACATAATCCATTCTGTTCAAATGATTTGAACTAACTGCACGCCTATTAGCCAAAGAGCATAATTATCTGATGACCCTTGGGGTAATTATGCTATTTGCTATTAATCATTGTAAACTTTGAAAGTAGGTTAGATTCATAATAAAAGTCTCAAGTTCCATCAAATGCCCCATGGCCACCCCAAGATTTGGCCCAAATGGCGCCTCTGGTTTATTTTATTGACTACTTTCATTTTTAGGAATAAATTCACCATCATGTGGTAGTATGGCCTCTAAAACTGGAAAATACAATAAATTGTTTTTCTATAATTCAAACTGATTGGCTGGTTTGAAATTTTCACTTGATAGCAGTTTTTCTCTTTGGGCGAATATTGCTGTTTCTTGCCATAAATTAGCAGAAAAGCCACTTGTTCGTGGTGGAGTCTCTTTTGCTGCTTAAAAAGAGTGCTAGAAATTTCAGTTTGTTTTTGAATAAGCTGTCTCTGGGTGTTCTAGGATTATTACATCAGACCAAAAAAAAAAAAGAAAAAAAAGAAGCAAACCTACAACAAATAAACATGCGTCCATGATCATCCTTCTCAGAAAAACATTGTATTTTTCAAGGGTTGAAATCTATGCGGTTTGAATTTGTTCCTGAAATTATTTTTGATATTTCTCCCCTTTTTGGGATTTTTTTTTATCCTGTCTTCAAGAGTTTGAAAAATTTTGTCTGGCTTGTAACTTGTGGTGGATAAAAATAAATTTAATTAATTTCATGTGTTTTTAATCAGGATAATGCATTTTGGTATCAAAGCAACTTTTTTTTTTTAGAATTCTTGTTACTATTAGCATAAGTTGCTTCTAAATCACTTTTTTTTACCATGAACTGTTTGATAAGGATTATGGTAACTGTTGATTGTCGTGTACCAGCTGCAAAGACATTAAACTATGGTGTCAACTTTAAAGAAAGGTAGATGACTTGACAGTCTAATAAGGTTTTATAACTTTCGTATTAACAACATTGCCCTTAAGTAGACGTCATCAGCAAACAATCTCCCAGCTCCCTCAAAAACTGCCAAAAAGTTAGTATTTTGCAAAAAATAACTTAGAAGTCTGGTGATAAGTTGCATTCTACTAAGATTGCCAGAAGAGGTAGCATGTTATCAAGAAGTAGGCTACATTACCTTAAGGTGGTTTTCTTATTTCCTGTTTTATTTTTCTTTTCAAGTCCAAAATCTTGAGATTCAAATCCAAGAATGGAGTTTTGGGTACAAAAACAATAACAGAATCTTGAATTTATGTAGCAAAATTTGTAAGTCCAAAATATAATTTGTCTTTTTCTTATCATTATGCTACATTTTTTAGGATTGTTCCTTCTGGTTGAGATAGTGCTCTCAACTGAATGGCAGTGATTGAAGGTTTTCAACAATGATTTAGAGTTTTCCTTTTTCTCGTTTTTATTTTTCTTTTCAAGTCCAAAATCTTGAGATTCAAGTCCTATATTGGACTTTCAGGTATAAAAGACAACTAAATCTTGAATTTATGTAGCAAAGTTTTCAAGTTCAAAATATAATTTGCCATCTTCATATCATTATGCTACATTTTTCAGAATTGTTTCTTCTGGTTGACACAATGCTCTCAACTAAATGGCAGTCATGGAGGGTTTTCACCAGTGATTTAGTGTTTTCCTTTTGCTCGTTTTGATTTTTCTTTTCAAGTCGAAAATCTTGAGATTCAAGTCCAAGAATGGACTTTCAGGCATAAAAACAGTAACAAAATCTTGAATTTATGTAGCAAAATTTTCAAGTTCAAAATATAGGCTAATTTGTCTTTTTCTTATCATTATTCTACATTTTTTAGGATTGTTTCTTCTGGTTGAGACAATACTCTCGACTGAATGGCAGTGATTTAGGGTTTTCACCATGGCTTTAGCACCAAATTCATCAATGCCTGATGAAGTCCGATGTTCCTTTACTCTGCGAGAAGGAGCATATAAGCTTGCTACCAGGCATGAATTCAGCAAGCCTATGAGAAATATACCTGCTTATAGCCAGACAACAACAGGATATCAGCCAACAAACCAAGTAGCTGCTGTAAATCCTCATGTGAGAGTATCCTCTGTTATAATTCCTAGCAGTAACAGTGTTACTCTTTTATGCTATAATTTTGGAAAGGAAATTCACGTTTGTTCTCAATCTAGTCTTAAGCAGGTATACTCTTTTTTCTAAATACTTCTTAATTTTAGTATTTATGTACTTGAAAGTATTTAAATGTAAGACTTTGAAGTATTGAATCATTAAATAATTTAAATTATTAAATTTACAGACACTTGAAGTATTGAATCATTAAATAATTTAAATTATTAAATTTACAGAAAAAACGTATTAAATTAAATACTTTTAAGTATTTAAATACTTTACAATCTTAGTGTTTCTTTACAAATTTTAGACCTTTTTGGTGAATGAATGAATCTTTTACTTCAAACTGACTGTTTGTAATTCTCATAACTCGTTCATTTTTTTATGACAAGTCCTATTATAAACATAAATCAGTCCTGTAAAAAAAAAAAAAAAAAAAAAAAAAAAAAAAAGACGCAGAGGAGATACATATGTCCATCAGAATTTCAGTTTTGAAGACCCTAAAATATGAAAAGCTATGTTTTTCAATTCTCTGTTGTTTGATTGTTGTAGAGTCATCCGCATATCTATCAAGGACACCCAAGGTGACTCTGATATTCTAAAGGGGTTAATTAAGACATTTCAGTCTACTCAAATTGCAAATGTCTCCAATCACACGCATTAAATTTCTTTGAACTCATTAAATTCTTAAATTCATTATATTAAATATATATTAAATTTATGTATTATATTTAATATATATTAAATATAAACATTATATTAAATATATTAAATTCATTAAATTCATTTCTTTAAATTCTTTGCAATGTACCTGCTTCAATAAAGATTTGGTACACAAAATAGCAGAAAAGTGCACTTCATTGTGGTGTCATCTATAATATTACTTAGAAATAACTAGATATTTTTATTTTGTTCAAATGAACCCTCTTCCGATATTCTAAGACCACTCTCGTGGTGCAATTGCCCCGGGAAAAAGGCAGACACATTAGCACTACCCATGCAAAAACATAATTGTTGTTCAAGCTGAGGAGCATAAATCTTTAATGAAGGAATAAATAAACGTTCAAGTGGGGATAAGTTCATTTATTAGACAGTCAAAACAGATATAGAAGTCTGGATATTTTCATTACATATACAGTAATCAGCAAATATACTACAGTATTATAGCTAAAATAACATATTTATACAGAACAAAATAATTACTTCCAATTCGTTCACTAGATTTGTCTGAGAGGGTTAGATTTTGGCTACTATAGGCTATGGTTTATCCTTTGGTTGGCTGCAGCTGTGATTGGGTAGGATCTTCATCCTGTTAGCGTTAGTGTTCTTTCGAAAAACAAATCTTGGCCTAAAAGTATTGAGTTGTTTCAGCTTATTCTTCTTTTTCTTGCATAAAAAAGCACTTGCGGGTATCTGGAATAAGTCGTTCTGCAATTTCTAGTAACTATTTAATTCATTATAGATAATAAGTATAATGTTCTGGAGAGGGAGCTTAATGTGAAATTATGCATGACTAGGAATGTATGGAGTGTCAGAAGGATGTGATATTGATTTATTTTTTGACACTCCAGACACACACAAATGTATTGACTCTTGTAACACAGGTATTTTTTGCAAACTGAGAGGCTGCTGTGCTGGGGATTAACCTGATTTATTTTTTGAAGGATCTTTGCTACAGTGCTGGCTAAAAGCTGTAGTTAGCATTTTCATATCATTATTAAGTTTAACATAAATGACCTAGATTGAACAGCATTCTGGCTCAGTCTTAGCAGCGGGCCAAGCTTTTGACTGAGGGGTCTGGCTAAAGCTGTTGTTCTCATAAATTTCAAAGATGTTTGTAAGAATTTTGCACAGAGATGTGCTCTATGCATGTGGAATTTGGGTTGACTATCTTATGAGATATGGTTGATTTCTGGTTTTCAATCTGTTCTTTTTGTGTCTAGCTGATACGAGGAAAAACAGCAATACCCTACATACAATAGTGCCAACAAAGCTCAACCCATCTGGCAATTGTGAGGCAAAAAGATTGTATCAATGCTTTCCTTTTTCCCTCAAGCAGACCTCCTGAGGATTGAGAAATAGTTTGTCACTTGAATAGTGACACTTAATGTGACACTGAAAGTGACACTTAATACTTAATGTACTAAAAACTAAGCAATTACTTAATATCAGATCAAATTGTCTTTGTGAAAATTCTTGCATATGGTAGAACACTAAAAGATTCAAGAAATTCAACCTTTTAATAATTCATTTCTCTGTTGATTTTTTTTCCTGCCTTGATTGATTCCAAATTTCTTGTGCAAGGCAGCTGGGACTAATTCTTTTCAAAATCCATTTTCAAACTCACATATTAGTCATACATGGGACATATTGACAAATATAGCTGCCAACTTTACATTTAAGCTCTAAAAAGTCGCATTACTGCTCCACCTAATTCAGAAAGGAACTAATATGGAAGACTTTTTCAATATCAAAGACCAGCCTGTTATATCTAAGTGAAAGGCTTATGTCTATAAGCAGGGCCGTAGCAAGGATGTCTTTTTCTGGGTGAGGGAGGTTTTTTTTTCTGGGGGGGGGGACACAAAAAAAAACGAATCAAGAATTTGTTTATATGCCTTTTTGTTATAATTTCGCGGATCCGACACAAAATTGAAGGGGGAGATACGCCCGTGTCTGTGAGCATTTGTCACATTCTGAGGAAGTTGTATGCCAGCTATTTCTCAGAGTGGACATATAAAGGATGGATTACTGTGTTCAAACATCAATGACTGATTACTGAAAAAATACTGCCTTTTTGGCGCAACACATCCATCAGGCGTAGTCTCCTTATCAAAGGGCGTTTAATATTTTGAATATACAGAACAAATGCTGCAATAAAAATGAGTATATAGTGACTGCTATGAGCACTGCCTTGAACTGTTTGCTTCTGATTTGAGCACAATTCCGACAAGAATGTTATGTTATAACAATAACTTCGCCTTCATGTTCGTGATTCAACTAACCATAATGAGATCCCCCAACTCAGTAATCTTAATAAAATCTGCTCCAAGCTTAAATTTGAACCCCGAGGACTCTGGATTGAACTGTTGCACCTCTTGTTTACGTTTATTGTAAAAAAGGCATAAGAGGTCGTGATGACTAATAAAATTTGAAAGGAGCTACCTAACATCAGCAGAAACTCTGAGATTGAAGAATACGGTTATTAAATATTTTGAAGACAAATTGATGATGCTGAAGATTCATCTACCCTGGGATATCTTGATTTTGTAATGAACACCACATACTAAAAAAATGCTGTAGATGCTGTTAGCAAATTCTGCAATGGGAGTGCTTGTAAGTGATATAGTTGCACCTGATTTTATTCTCATTTTTGTAGTCCGAGATTTGTTGGATATAAATACTTTTTATGTTATACCCTCTTTTTATGAAACTCGGGATTTCTTCTTTCTTTCTTCTTCTAATTCTTTTGCAAAATTAATCAGTAGAAATTTTGCGTGGAAATCAATCGCTTATGTAGGTTCTATTTTAGGCTTGCACTAAAGGTACAACATCAGTTAAGAATTTGGTATCAATAAAGGTGAAGTGAGTCCATCAGCCACCTTTGCTCTCTACAAAGTAAATTATAAGATTTAGAACTATTCCACCTAACCAATGAATATCGTGAAAATATCAGAAAATATTTCGGATAATCCTCTGGATTAATAGTAGCTAAGATGTGGTAAAATGTTGTAAATTGTGGATTGAAGCTTATTGTGGGATTCAATTGCCTGATGTTTGGATTAGGGGCTGAAACCGAGAATGCCTGTACTCCCTACTATTAAAAAGGATTCGTATGATCATGATCACCTTTTCAAAATAATATTTCAGCAAAGCAAATAATAGCCGGTTTGAAAAGATTGCGTCTTTGTATTATAGAATGAATAGGACGGAGATAGGGAAAAGACTGGAAACTCTTGGGTAGAATAAGAAGATGCGTTTGCCAAATTCATAAATTTAATTATCTTTTTCTGTCTCTTACAGTCTTCAGATGGATCTCGGATACTGGATAAGCGATTTTACAAAGGTACTAGCCCAACCTGCCATGATTTCAATTCCACTGGAGCCTGTATGGATGGAGTCCTATTAGCTATTGGTTTCTCAGCTGGTCAAATTCAATTAATCGATCCAATCCGTAAAGATTATACTAAACTGTATAATGAGGATGTAAGTAGCCACTCAATCTAGGTTACTGGCTTTCTACATACTTTGGCTACTCGTTGTCAATTTTTGCTTACTCCTTGTTAGATTGGGAAACTGCCGCAGTTGACATTAATAACTTCCTTTAAACAGCCTAATCACTTTTAAGTGGCTTTCACACTAAGTGCATAATTTTTTCTGCTAAATGGTTAAGTTATGTTACGTTGAGTGTAAGCTTTCTCACTTAAAAGAGTCTTTTCACTTTAGTCTAAATAAGAATCCGTTAAAACCATCAAATTAATCCGTTAAAACCATCAAATTCATCTTATAAAATCATCACGGTTATCATAAGCAAACTATTCAGAAATTAAAGATGTTGA
The DNA here is from genome assembly GCF_032884065.1 of Artemia franciscana. Lineage (NCBI taxonomy): Eukaryota > Metazoa > Arthropoda > Branchiopoda > Anostraca > Artemiidae > Artemia > Artemia franciscana. The sequence goes on from NC_088867.1 coordinate 59,998,604, forward strand.
ATAGAGATTAAGCTTCAACCTTGTGATAAATCACAATGGATGACTGTGATAAAACATCACAATCATCCTAAGCAAACTATTCAGAAATTAAAGATGTCGAATAGAGATTAAGCTTCAATCTATTACTGGTCGTGAAAGATTTAATGGAAAAAGTTCATCGATTTGTTTCCAAGCCTTGCATTTACTCATGTAGAAATTCCATTTTGATGCTGCTATAAGATAAAGTGCATTTTAAAGCCAAAAGTACGGCCATGTACACAAAAAAGCATAAAGTATAAATGAATGTATAAAGTATAAATGAAAAGTATAAAGCGTAAATGAACTGGAAGGAACAGGAACATCAGCGTTTCTTACTCTTCCCATTTCCTATCGCAATGAAAACGCTTAAATTAAGCACTACATTTATTTAATAAAGCAGAGTTTTCTTTCTATAAACATAATTTCCAGATACCTCGCTATTCTATGGATAGATGGACATTTTTTGTCTTTGATCCAATAATACGTTTTTGCTCTAGAAGCTCCCATGGGACTTATAACCTATGCACGGTGTATTAAGGTAAATAAAACGATACCAATTGTTGCCATACTATCGAAATAACGTATTTGTAACATCTCTGGAGTTTGGGTATTATTTGGGAGTAAAATCATAGTAGTCATTTTTTTTCTTCATTTAAACATAAGGAATGTTACCCTAACAACCTAAATGTTACCTACAATTTGACGAGGAATCATATAAACTGAGGAAGAATAGCTGCTTAATTTGTTTTCCCATATGAAGCATCTGAACAACAACACACTAGTTTGTTTAGTTCGACTAGTTTGACATACTAGGTGACTAGTTCGCAGCTTTAAGGAGCCTCTCCTAGGCCACTCAGCGTGTCCCCAGGTGCCGATAGGGGAGCTCCCTACGGATATTGAGGGTACCTCCACAGGAGGAACGGACCAAGGGGTTATCTTGCCCCTTGGGGTCCATTATAGAAACTGAGGCACCCTTGCCCAGGGCCATAAATACAGGTGGAGGAGGAATAAGGCCCTCAAATGTACACTCAACAGGACCCACCGGCGTGTTCACACGTCCCGTGAGTTATAAACCTTCTCCCAGTAATTGGTTAAATTGCATGGTGACACAGAACACCATCGCAGGAGGAACTTATGTGGGAGAACAACTGTAGCAGGGTGTAAGATCCAGATTTATGGGCAACGGCCTCTGAAAAGGGCTGCTTCCACCCTTTCCGTGCACGGCAAGACTGGTAACCTTGTGGTCAACTCCATTCCTACTTGAGGAGCGGCACCCCTCAAGGAAATTTTAGCCTAGTAAACGACAAAGCATTCGCACGGGATTCTAATTAATGGTATTTCTTCTGGGCTTGGTCTGTTTTGATGGGTGTTTTCGGATGAAAAACCTCTTTGTAGTATAATATTTGTAGGCATGAATATATAATGAGTTGGAGGTAATAGGCTTGAGAATGTCTGTGCCGGATTCAACTCTTGTTGATAGAACAGCATCCCCAGGTGCTGAAAACCACGTTGTGACCAAGATATGCCTAGGATTGCGCAAAGCCTCCATTCATACTGGAGGTCCTAGGGACTTCTTGTTGTCCGGTTCTAGGCCGGCTTAAGCACTTCAATGTAGACTTGAGAAGATATGCGATCCCTGCCCTGCACTGGTATCCGGGATCGTTGCTTTTCCTGAAGCCAAAATAATTTCAGCTATTTAAAGAACATGAAAATTGGAACTTGGAATGTTACGACGTTAGAAAATGACTACCGTATCGACATTTTGACTGACGATTTCAGGCGATTCGAACTGGACTTATCAGGAGTTTCAAAAACCCATATTCCAGGAACATGAAGCATGAAATTAGGTGATATAGAATTTGTTTACTCAGGCAGGAAGGGTGGGGTACATAGACAGGGAGTAGGATTTATGATGAATAAGGAAGCAGCTAATGCTTGTTTAAGGCTGGGAAGGTATTAATAATATAATACTAATTGCTCATTTTATGATTAAAAAATTCAGGGTATCAGTTATAGCAGTATATGCCCCGGTTGAACCGACTGACGGATATACTAGTTACTCCGATGAATTTTACTTACAGTTACAGGAGCAAATAGACAGGGTCCTAGGTAGAAATGTGATGTTTTTACTAGGAAATTTTAACGCCCACGTCAGTAGAAATAGGGATAGATGGCATCTTAGCCTAGGTGAATTTGGTGTAGGAAAACAGAAATGGCTACAAACTTTTGCAATTTTGTAGGTATAACAATCTAGTTATAACCAATCCGGTGTTTGGTCATAAAATGGCCCATAAGTTAACATGGTATTCACGTGATGGTAAGACAGCAAACCTTATTGATTATTTTATAGTAAACAGAAGACTGGGAGGATCAGTACAAGATATTAGGGTATATAGGAGTGCTGTTATTGATGTTAAAAGCAAAGATCACTATTAATAGTGTGTAGGGTTAATTTAAATTTCGGAAGTGTAACTACCTCCCGGGAAGTTGTGATGTTGGTAGACTCCAGGATGAGAATTTGAGAGAAACTTCCCTGGAACATTTGAATGCTAAAGTCTAAAATTTGAGAATGCAGCTAGGAATATTAGTGAAAAAGCTTTATATTTAATAGAGAGAAGAAGGGGGTTGTACAAGAATTATCTGAGTGATAGATCATATAAAAACAAAAGGAATGTAAAGAAAGTGGAGAAAGTATAAAAATATGAACTAAGGAGGTGTAAAGTGGAGGTCATGGATAAGATTGCCGAGGATCTGTAAGATGCAGCTAGACGGCATAATAGTAAAATATTGTACTGGCATGTTAATAAATTGAGAGGGAGTAGTCAATCCGGACTTGTCCCAGTTAAAGATAGGAACGGGGCCACAATTAATGATAAGGAAAGAGTTAAAGAGAGATGGGCAGAACATTTTGAGAATGTGCTAAACCGAGATAGAGTTGCAGGAAAAGATATAGAGGAAAAAGAAAAAGTTTGTGATACCTTGGATGTGAAGGAAGGTTTATTTTGTGAGGAAGAATTAGCGATAATACTAAAAGGATTAAAAAGGCTCCAGGTGCTGATAGTGTGGCAAATGAGTTTCTTAAATATGGTGGCTCTGAGGTTAGGAGTAAGCTACTGAAGATTATGAATATGATTTTTGAAAACGGGAAGTACCTAACAATTTTAGGAAAACCTTAATTAAACCTATGTATAAGAAAGGTGATTAGAGTGATTGTGGTAATTATCGAGGCGTTAGTCTGGTCTCTGTAGGTAGCAAACTACCTAGTAATATGATACTTTTTAGACTGAGAGATGCTGTAGACAAAGTTATAAGAGTAGAACAGTGCGGCTTTAGAAGAGGTAGAGGATGTGTCGACGAAATCTTCACTCTTAGATTATTTGAGAAGTGCCTGAGTTGTCAAAACACCTTTGGTCCTCAGTTTTATAGATTATGAGCAAGCGTTCGACTCTGTTAATGGAAGAGCTTTAGCAAAGGTCTTATCCTTGTATTGTATACCAGACAAATACATTAAAGAATTAGCGCTATGTACGAAAATAACACTACGAAATTAGTGCTATATACGAAAATTTGCGATTAAGGAAGGAAATGAGGCTAGCAGCTGGTTTTGTATTAAATCAGGACTTAAGCAAGGTTGTGTTCTATCCCCCTTTATATGGATCATTTTTATGGACTTTGTCTTAAGGAGCACAGGAAAGGCAATGGGAGACCACGGACTCAAATGAGGAGAGAAAATTCTCCTGGACTTAGATTATGCTGATGATTTAAGCGTCCTAGATGCAAGTGTGACCAAAATGAATGAATTTTTAGATGTGTTGCGAGTTCAGGGTGCTAGAATAGGCTTTAAAATTAATGTTAAGAAGACTAAGTCACTAAAGCTAGGAATAATTGAAGATGAAAAGGTGACGTTGGATAGTGAAAAGATAAAGAAAAGTAGTTTTACTAGTAAAGACAGTGGTAGCAGTGAAGATGTTAAAAGTAGGATATTCAAGGCTCAGGGTGTTTTTTCACTGTTAAAAAAAGTTTGGAAGAATAGGAAGATTAGTCTGCAAACCAAGATTCGGATATTGGAAGCTACAATGATGACAGTAGTCAAATATGGCTCTGAAGCAGCGGGAAATTACCTACGGATTATTCTGGGTACCTGGCTGACTGACCGTATCTCAGTTCAGTCCCCCTTTCTAGGGCTATAATGAAAGAAAGGTTGAAATGCCTAGGGTACGTTGTGTGGATGAAGGATGATAGATCACAAGAGAATTGTCCTTTTTGGCCAACCGTCTAGGGCTCAACGGAAATCAAGTCCTCCTCGTGTTGGGTGAGAGGACGTCATAAAGAAAGATTTAAAGGAAATGAGAACTTCCTGGGAGGATGTAAAAAGGAAGGCTTTGAATAGATTGGACTGGAGGAGGATCGTGCGTAGCTATGTTGGCCTCAGGCGGCTTGGTTCTGCGGTGAGTTGTTTGTAGTAGTAGTAGTAGGTGTAATTTGGTGACGTACTATTTAAGACATATGGAACTATTCACTCAGTTTTTCCGAATATACCTTCCCTTATCGTAAGAGCTCCCAGGACCGGCTCAAGAAATTGACTTTTCCGTAACCTAACATAAACCTACATAGCGGAGAAATCTTTTTAGAGCTCCCGTCTACCTAGCACTGCCTACCGTACGGAGAAAGTTTTCTCCGTAAGATTACGTAACCTAGGATTAATCCAGTTACCAAAAATGGACTGTTAAAATTCAATTAGGGAAAAATACTACGAATATCTACAGCATCTTGTGTAAATAGTTTCTTATGCCACAGAGCCTGTCTATTTATAATTTAAAATGTAATGAAAGCGATGGAAGCGAGTAAAACTGTAAATACAAATATCTTATTTAACTGTTACCGTCTTATGAAACTGTTACTGTTATTAAACTGCCACTCTCTTTTGAAAAGCTTTTGCCGTTTTCCAATGTTGTCATTTCATTTTAATTATAACATGCTGTATATATCTTAAACAGTATTACTGAAAATTATCCTGTGTTTCAGCAGTTACGGATTTTTGCCCCTGTGCATATGTGTGCATATGCACACATTTTTTTTATATGTGTGCATAAAACGAATTCCGGTTTCAGAAAATTCGAACATTTGCAAGTGTTCTTTTTAAGTCTACCTGGATAAAAGTGTTGTTTTATTCAAAGAGCCCATCATTGGACAAAGCAGCGCAGCGCATTTGAAATACACATGTGTTAAAAGTAACAATCTTAATGATTAACGTAATTAGTCTTATTTCTTTGAACTGATCCAAGTGCGAAGATTTTTTTTCTAAGATTTTGTACGGTTACGTGTAAGAAGCTACTTTTGGAATATGTATTGGCTCCAGAATAAAAGACCGATTTGTTATGTCTATAGTTCTGACAGTTATGGACATCTACCCACTGTCCAAAATTTATTATGAACAAATAAAACAATATCCCGTTCCAGAATAATCGAACATTTATTATTTTTCTTATTTTTTTATAAACAATTTTCCCTTCCCTCTCCCCCGCTCCCTCCTCATTGAAAAAATTCTGATAATCGTGTCACTAGATGTGTCCCCATCTATGTTCGAAATGGATCGCTCATGATCTGAATCTTTCCGATTACAGTTAGTACCGGCTCTGCCTTTACGGAAAGAATTTTAATTAGGAAATACATTTATATAATAAATATCTTAAATCATCTATTGACATAGCGCTCCTGTTGAAATCGACTCAATTACTGTACAAGAACCATAAGCTAAAACAAAAAAAGATAATTTTGTCTTGCTACTTTGCTAAAACAGTAGAAGAATTCCCGTTCGTAACCGTCCAAGACCCCAGCCGTCAAAAGTTTTCAAAATATTAGCTGAAATAAGAAAAACATGAAAAATGTCAGTCCTCTTTCAGAAACTTGTCTGCATTTTCAGTTAAAATGTATTGGCTCCTCAGTTATTTGGCGATTTTTTATGGATATGCTAACTTATTGAATCTATGGCAGTATTTCTATTTAGATTAGTACTATTTATATTGTTTTAACTGTAGAAAATTAACGTTTTAAAAATGGTTGTACAGCTATGGATGGTATGACATCACAGAGTTTAACATGTGTCATTTTTATTTGAATGTCACTCTGTAGATTCACTTCTTTTACAATTTCGACCCCCGACCAGGACCTCCCCCCTCATTAGGGTCAGGCCTGTGTGTTCCTTTGACTATGATCACAACCTGTGTGCCAAAATTGGTATTGAATTGGCTTTTTTTTTGGTATGAAGATGACTTAGGGGATATTTAGCTAATTCTTCATTGCTTATCTTTTCAATTTGTACTGATTGTTTATATTTGTTTTCTTTCATTCTTTTGAAAACACTACAACATTAATGTGTTGATGTTTCCTCAGTATTGATTGAACTTCCTCGAATTATTGATTCTAAGATGGTTTTAAATTTTTAGTTTTTAATTATCAAGCATTTAAGTCGACTTTATATTTAGCAAGTCGTATTTGATAAATAAGTAAGTTTTTTTTATATTTTTGTGTGTGCTTTACTGACGATGCGTCGAGTGATTTGCCCCAACTGCGCATTACACTCCCGGCCGAAGGCAGTGAATCAAGAGATCCATACCTGCGCTACGCGGACCATTGGTCGGCAGGCGATTTTTTTTTTTTTTTTTTTTTTTTTTACCAAGGTTGGCTCTTGAATATAAAGCTGAAATTTTCATCCAAGGATGAAAAAAAGTGATTCTCTAATTTTGATCCCCAAAAATAGATTAATTCCTCATTATTTTACGTGCTGTTCTTTATATATTTTTCCTGACAATTTTTTGCTTGTGTCATTTGTATTTTTAAATGATTTGCTATAAAGTTTGTTTTGTTTTCCAGAGGTTAATTGAAAAAACACGTGTGACATGTATCAAGTGGGTTCCTGAGTCAAGCAATCAGTTTTTAGTTTCCTATGAAAGTGGCAAAATGTACATTTATAATGAAGAGCTAACGTGTGTCAACGGCGGTGCTCCAAGCTTTCAAACTTTCAAGTCTGGCGAAGGCTATAGTGTATACACTTGTAAGACAAAATCAACTCGCAACCCACTCTACAAATGGGATCTAGGAGAATCTTGTATTAATGAATTTGAGTTTTCTCCATGCGCACAATATCTTGCTGTAGTGACTCGTGATGGATTATTACGTGTTTTTAATTATAATGAAATGGAAGTGATTGGTATAGGCAAGAGTTATTTTGGAAGCCTCCTTTGCCTTGCCTGGTCTCCAGATAGTAAATTCGTAGCTGTTGGAGGAGAGGATGACCTGATCACGATCTGGAGTATGAGTGAGAGAAAAATTGTGGCGCGAGGTCAAGGGCATAAGAGCTGGGTAGCCGCTTTAGCGTTCGATCCATATATAACTGCGTTTGATTCTGAATATCCGATAGGAAGTGATAGTGTTGATGATAATGTTGATTCTAAACTAAAAACTGAAACTAATGGGAAGTTTGGTACCTGGTATAGATTAGGATCTGTTGGACAAGATGCTCAAATATGTATGTGGGATTTGATGGAAGACACCCTAAAGCATCCTATTAGTAAGAGAGTGAGCGTGCTTGTGACTCAATCTGCTAATTCAACTGTCTCAAGCACTAGTGGTAGTAGTAACTCAAAATATAGCTTTTCGCGTGTTACAAACCTCTTCTTCAAAGAGACAACACCAAGTGACACAAGTGATTTGACCTTGAGCCAGCGTTTGTCATATTTAACTCTAAGTGACAGAAAAAAGGAAGACAAGTACAAGAAGGGCCCTGCCCTTCAACGTGATCGGAACACATCAGCTCGTAGTGTAAATTTTGAAGATCTCATAGCAATAGGCTCTGTTCACTGCCCTCGCCTCAACGAAAGGCCTCTGCTTGAGCCTCTGATTTGTAAAAAAGTAGCTTTAGAACGATTGACATCAATCCAATTCTTGGAAGATTGTTTCATACTGTCGTGTCAAGATGGTATTCTTTATGTGTGGCAGCGGCCACGAAGGCTAGTGAATGGAGCTACCGAAATTAGAGAAGGAACAATGGTGTAGACTAATGATGCTAGGAGAATTAAAAACCATGTGATATTGTTACAGTTAAATTATTCCCATTCAAAAAATTCCTGTTATTTTTATCAATTACTTTTACAATCAGTCTCTCACCCATATTGAATACTAATCCTAACTATTATGATTTGTAGTTGTAGCCTTCTGTAGAAGTACTATTTTGTGGAAGGATTTTTGTTTATGTTTTCTTAAACTGGTTCTGAGTTGTTTTTGAGTTGTTGCGAAGTTTGTCGAAGTTCTCTGAAGTTATTCTAAAAAATAGTTGCCAATAACTAAAATTTTACTATACAGCAGGGCTGACGTCAGTTGTTTGTTTTTCTTGTTAGGTCTAATTTTTTCTCTTAAAATGAATTTCATCAGTGCTAAAATATATATTTTTTTTTTTTACCTTGAATATTTTGTGTGAAGAATCTTGATAAACTGTCTGGTATTTGCAGTGAGAGAAATTACCTTTGTAAGCATACCTGCAGATCAAAAATCATTCTGATGATCTTCCTCTTGAAAAAAATAAATTGACTGGAAAATGAACTTTTTCTTACTTTGACCCCCCAATAAAATAGTCTAATCACACCTACAATTTTCCTCTTAGGATAGGATCTTTTTGCATCTATGTCTTCAAATACAGTTGTCCAAAGGTCCAATCCTTATGTGAGGACAAGCACGTCATTTCGTGTCGATTTGTGGTAAATTCTTGAATGAACTTTCTAGAAGGGAAAGGTGTCGTAGAAAAAAATGTATTCAACCTCTTTTTTAAGACATCCTAAGTGACGTCCATGAGAATGGAGGACCAGAGAATTATTTTGCTGTGAGTGGGGGTGGGTCAAAAAAGCATAAAATCCATTTGTAGCCACAAATTTAAAATTCTCGTAGAGGGTGGCTCTTTAGAATTGTTATACGTAGGAATGTCTCTAAGTCAAATTTATAGCTTTAAAAATATCGGTAAAACGACGTCTATAATGTTTATTTTTGTGTTGGCAGATGTAGGTCCGCAAAGATAAAAACATGGGGGAAGCAGGCCAGGATTTACCAGTAGATCTGGGTCTAGGGATACAAAATGCTAGGGGGTGCAATAAATTATCACTGAGTGACTTTTTTTCTTAACAAATATTGGACTGATATGATTTATCGTTAAAGTGCCAGGTACACTCCGCAGCCGTGCTGCCTATTCACAGAAAAGCAATTTTAAAACAACACAGGAATTCTGTGGCCACATATAAGCTGTCAGACGTCTCCCAAGAATGAAAGCTGAGAGTTAGGCATCACCTCTCTCTTTCATTAGTTGCGTTCTGTTCAGTGCCTCAACTATCCTCGAATTTTCGGGGATTTGCCCGAAAATCTCACAGAAACGGAGCGGCAAAATTTTAAATCGGGCCAAAAGGTTATAAGATGATTTTATTGTCTTTAGTAAGGCACATACGCAAAGAAAAAGGGGCTTGTGGTCGGAGTTTCCTTTGCCCAAAATTTTGATCATCATTTTCGTAAAATTCGCATTATTTAGCTGTCTAAGCATCCTCCACCAAGAAAAAATCCTTCGAGTGTCTGCTTATTTCTCTATTTTTTTGGAATGCTTGTTATATGAACATTTTCTGTTAAATCTGACTTTTATTGCAATGGTTGTATGTGAAAACAAAAAAAATAACAAAAAAATAACAAAAAATAAATAAATAAATCTGATTTTGATCATTTCGATACACTAATTTATCGAAATTTTTCGATAACTCAAAATCTTTCGCCAAATACTTCTTGTTAAGCATTTATCAAAGAGAGGGTCAGCAAGGTATTGTAGAACAGATGATTGAAATGTGATTGGGCAAATATTGCCGTGCTTGTTTGCCCTCTGAAGTTTAAACGTCGACTGTAGTTTGTTTTATCTTTTTTCTCTTTTTATTGCTTCTTTTTTGGAAAATATTTTTGCTATAATTGCATTTGATATTAGTATATTTTACGATAAAAACTGATAAGACCATTCAATTTCAGTTCGATTTTTTTTTCTTTGGTAGAAGTTTTTTCAGAAGCTTTTTTTCCAGTTTTTTTTAAGGTAAACATTTTTGGTTTTTGACCATAGTCTGTTTTGTTGCCCTGTATCGTGTATGAATTTACAAAAATCTACGTGTGGGGGCAAATTCCTAGTTTTTGTTACCCTTTAAATTTTTTGCGACAATTCTCATTCAAAATATCATTACAAAGTATTCTACATTTCTAGGGGGGAGGAATGTTCCCCTCTCCCCAATTGACCCCACGCGGGTGAGAGGATGGCCACAAAGTGGCTGAATACCGCCGATTAGAAAGAACACGAAGGCATTTTTTTGGTGGAAGGGGAAAAACTCTTATTTCATAAGTTGAATAAGAAGCACACAGGATGCAAGAAAATTACGGAGTTTTGGAGGAGAGGGCAGGCCCTGAACCCGTCCTGTGCACGTCCTTGTTGAAAGATACTTGGAAGTTCAATATTTTATTTGAATAGTTGTGTATTTGGCATCAATATTCGTAATCACATGATAAGGAATATTTTTCATTTGTCGATAGTAATAGGAAATTGTAGAAGCAAAAGCACTGGTCAAATTTACTTTTGTATTGACATTCTTGCCTAGACAAAGTTATGGAAGCATTGACCCGAAAACATTTTCTGCATTTGTCCTGCCTAAACACCACTCTAAATTCTAAAATTACACATATGCCATATCTTTCTATCTAATCTGAAATCCACGTTAGTTCTTTCCTGTATTTAAATAGCCAATGTTCTAGTCCGATTAGAGGCTTGAAGGATTCTGAATTTTATTAGTTTTCTCTTTTTTTTTTAAATCATCGTTCTGTTGAATACTGTGTCATATTTTCATTATTGTTAATGTTATTAATACTACCTATTGAATAAAAAATTATTTTAAGGCTCTGGTGTATGACTTTGAAGACCTGCTGTTGGGCATTCTCCTCTTTATTTGATACTTTAATTATTTTTAGCTTGAAAAAAAAAAAATCAAGAGGAAGTGGAGGTCAGCATCTCATGACCTGAATGCCGCTGTCCTCCCTCCCCGAAAAGAATGGGAAAATGAGTAATTTTAAATATAGTGGATGGATAAGGACTTTTTATCACCGACTTTCTCCATATTCAAATGCAATTTACTAAATGTATTTATTAAAATATAAAAATATATATAAATAATTTTATATAGTGTATATAAAAATTTGTAAAAATACAAAAATATAAATGCATTTATTAATTGTATTTTAAAACGAATGAAAATAGTTGGTGGTGAAAAAGTCATTCTGTTCCTAGACAATTTTGTTTAATTTGGTTTCCGTTGGTGATTTCCATATATTAACTGCTTGAAAGGCGCAGAAACAGTGAATTTTCGTGGTAAATATTTTAATAAGTTTAATAATAATAATAATAGTTTAATAATAATAATATTTAATAATAATTTAATATTTAAATATAATTTAATTAAATAATAATTAAATATAATATAATTATATAAAATATATTTATATTATTTATATTATAAATATTTTATATTTATATTAAATATAAAATATAATTTAATAATAATAATTTAATATTTAATAATAGTTTAATAATAATAATAATAATAAATTTTAATAATAGTTTAATAAGTTTAATATTTTAAGCATTGTTGCATATTGCTCAAAAGTGTTTTTTTTTTTTTTTGTGGCTACTGAAACAAGAATCATTTTTGTAGGGTTGTAAACAGGAAGATTCTATGAAAAACAAAAATTAGGAGGGAATCTTAAAAAATTGGGAACTATTTTGGGAGTAAAACTAATCCGTTCAGTCAAAAACACTCGTCCCCCAAACTAACCTGACTGCACCTTACGCCTTGGCCACCTCCCAAAAAGTTGCCAGAACCAGATACTGTTATTACATGATCGCCTTGCAATAGTTCCGAAGCTCCTCATGTTTTTTCAACAACATATTTTTGTTTCTCCTGTCGTCAAATATTTGTTTCGTAAAACGTGGCTTATAGCTTGAATCACTAATGAGAGATTTAAGTAGCCACTCCTACGATATATTGGCTATTTCAGTACCAAGAACACGAAAATACTAGTAGAAAGGTTTTTGCCCAGTGGACTCATATAAGCTTTATTCATTCCTAATAACCCCGATTTTGGTAGTTTTGTTTCCTGTTTTTAAGTAAAAAGTTTACAAGGTAGTACTACACTTTAGTCAGTGTCGCAATGTGGAATCGCGAGAAAAATAGATGAAACTAATTAGCTGAATTTGACCATACCCGTCGCCTTTAAAAATTCAAGAATTAACAATTTATTGATTCCTGTAGACAGTTGTGCGGGGCTCCCACGTCGTCAATAAAGTTTCAGCCTATTCAAACAGATAATAAACTGTTTTCCTCGCTTAAATTTGTTGACTTTATTGCTGTCGGAAAAAATTTGAATTTAATGCAAGTTTTTCAGAAAAGTCGAATAAGGTCAGCCAGTTGTAGAAGACTTGAGGAAAATTTCAAATAAACCAGACAAATTAGTGCCTGCATATATTATAGGGTTTACATGGTTAAATATTTTGCTTGGTAAAAGAATAAAGGGTTACACAAAAAAAATATTTTCATTTACTATTAAAAGAAATAAATGCTTAAAAGATGGTTTTCTCCATGTCTGATTATTTCATTTACTTTTCATGAATAATTGCTGGAAAGTTAAAAAGGTGAAATCCTTTTGTGAGTGGGACAAACTGTATGGTTTGGACTTTCAGGAAAAACTTTTTAAACTTTATTGACGCCGTGGGAGCCCTGTATTACGCCTTCAACCAAAGCAACATCTTCCTAATCGGTATGGTGCTACGTGCATTTAGCTTATTTAACTTCGCTTTTCGCTCGTGTATTTTTTTTTAGATTTTGCACCAGCCGCTGCCTAAAGCTGCATATGAGTCTTTTTAATAAGGAATCAAATTTCCGATTTTTTCAGAATTCTTTAAAAATACGTCTGTGCAAGCTCCCAGCTGGTCAATTCGGACAATCAGGTTTTTATTTGGATTCACTAATACTTTAACGCTAGTGCTACTTGTAATTCACTGCAGAAGAAAGTCACAAGATAAACAGAACTTAGTGTCAATTTTTGGCTAAATTTATTTCAAGAAGACATCTCGTTGAGCAAGAATATTTTGTGATACCACATTGAGACGTACTCTGGGTTTCCATTGATGCGATTTCACCCAAAAAACAGCCATTTTTGCGTGGACCAACAAATTTCCTCCATTTTTGTTGCAAGTTAATGCGTGACAGTGATATAACGGCTGCGTTGAAATATTTCTAAGGAACCGTTGAAAATGCAAGTAACTGAGAAACTAGTTATGTCTATCAGAATTTTTCTATTAAAAAATAAGAAAAAAATTCCAAAAAAAAAGTTTTTCAAAGAAAAGTAAAGACCATTTTGAACTTAAGATCAAGCAGATACAAATAACTGTTAAAATTCAAACTCAAAACGACCAGAAATTTCTATTAAAGAATAAATTAAACCCAAAACAAATAGAAATTAAATAAACAATCATAGCAAAAAAACATACAACTGTAATAATATAAATGAATCAATAAATCTTAAAAGAGAGGTATCGTCTCTACTCCTGTGGTGATATTATCAACGGCAAGAAATTGCGAAATCAAATAGTCTCTTTGGTAAAGAAAGCTAAAGCTCGCTATGGTAGTGAAACCATGCCCTACCAGTTACTTACCTCAGACCCCAAAAAGTGGCACAACGCTGTGAAAAAAGTGGCTGGCCATGCTTCTGACAGCAGTGTAAAGATCAGTAATGATGATGGGTCCTTAATCAGTGCAGAAGAAGTGAGTGAATTCTTCACCAAGATCTGCACTACCTATCCGCCCATTACGTCTGATGAAAAATCCACCATGCTTGAAAAATGTGAGCCTGAGAGCGACATAATAGTCAATGAGTTTGACGTTTACACGGAAGGTCAAACCGAATACATCTTCACACCCTGGTGAATTACCTGTCAAAAATCAGTAATGATGATGGGTCCTTAATCAGTGCAGAAGAAGTGAGTGAATTCTTCACCAAGATCTGCAGTACCTATCCGCCCATTACGTCTGATGAAAAATCCACCATACTTGAAAAATGTGAGCCTGAGAGCGACATAATAGTCAATGAGTTTGACGTTTACACGGAAGGTCAAACCGAATACATCTTCACACCCTGGTGAATTACCTGTCAAAAATCAGTAATGATCAGTAATGATGATGGGTCCTTAATCAGTGCAGAAGAAGTGAGTGAATTCTTCACCAAGATCTGCACTACCTATCCGCCCATTACGTCTGATGAAAAATCCACCATACTTGAAAAATGTGAGCCTGAGAGCGACATAATAGTCAATGAGTTTGACGTTTACACGGAAGGTCAAACCGAATACATCTTCACACCCTGGTGAATTACCTGTCAAATTGCTACGTGAATATGTCAGCTATCATAGCATTACCACTGGCCATCATTATAAACGAGCGTTTTGCCTCTGGCTATTTCCCGTCATAGTGGAAACGGGCCTATATTAGAGTTGTCCCTAAAAAGTGCCCCCCCCTAGTGCATGCGACGATCTCCACCCGATCTCACTAACACTTTCTTTGGCGAAAGTAACGGAGGCCTTCATACTCAAGTTTCTTCTTAAACAAATTCATGGGCGTGTTAATAAATTCCAGTAAGGTGGGCTCCCCGAGTGTAGTACTACAATCTAATCAGTATGGACGTTTAACTGTGTCCTCCAATGGCTCGAAAAAGGTAGCTGTTTCGTCGACATTTGCGCAGTGGATTTCCGAAAGGCCTTTGATCTAATCCACCACCTGACTGCAGGCATGAATCTCCAGGAAATGGGTGTCAAACGACGCACCCTTGCCCTTGTACATGACTTCTTGACTGGCTGAAAACAAAAAGTCTTTGCACTCCACGGAAACGATTCGGATTTATCATGGTCAGATACTTCTTGCGGGGCCCCACAAGGCACGAAATTAGCTGGAATGATTTTCCTGGATGTAATTAATTGAATTTATTTATAACCCATTATAATACACATGAAAAAGGAGTATAATGTGAATAAAAGAAAAGAGGAAAAAGAAAATGACTTAAAAAACTAAACGACACTTCAACTTACTTAAAAACAACTAAAACATTCAATAGCGAAAGCAAAACATTAATTGCATCAAAACAGCGCTCCATGGGTGCCGACCAATTCTACTATTATAAGCTTCTATGCTTTTTCTGATAGAAGCATTCGGTTCTATGATGCCGGATCTTTTAATGACCCAGGAGTTGCTTGACCATGGTCGAAGGGCAAGCAGGTATTTGGCATACCAGAAATAGATTCGCCGAAGCTCCTTCGTCTCAGTTATCGTAAAAGTACACCAAAAAGGTTTAAGGCTTAGGAATTTTGGGAGTGTAGAAGCATTGTAAAGTTTATTAATCGGTTTGCGGTTGAGTCGAATTTTGTTTGTTAACAAGCTTCCGTATGCAGTTGCTGTTCGACGCTGGAAATGAAAGATCAAGAGCCTTGTAGTTGCTTTAAGAGTGTCACCGATAGGAAGCCCTAAATACTTCATTTCTGATTTTGGGGAAACCGGCGCACCGTCGAGATTAACAGTAAATCCTGCTCGACTTTCACCTCAGTTGAAAAGAGCCACGTCCGATTTTTCTCTATTGAGTGTAAGGTTAATCTTAGCATATTCTTTACTTACAATAGTAAATTTTCTTTCAAACGACTGTACTGTTCGACTGGGGTTATAAAATCATCTGCATAAGCGACACATCGATCCCTTTTAAAATACACGAAGGAATTGCGCTGGACTGGCGTTCAAGACAGTTATTGAAGGCAACTGGAGGAGTAAGGGCACCCTGTCTGACGCCTCGACGGACTGGAATAACGAAACGTGTTATGGTCCCATCAGGTAGCCTGATTACAACAGCAAGATGGTTATACATATCATACAAAACACAAATAGCAGACGTGTCAACTCCACGTTTATATAGCTCAAGGAGAATTTGCGCGTGAATTAGAGAGTCGAAAGCACGGCTTACATCATGACTCCCTAGGACGAGCGAATCACCAGACTTATCAGCATCTATAAGTATTTACAATAGTGCAGTAAGCGTATGGGCACACCCTAGGCCTTTCTGGAAGCCAAACTGATATGGTGGCATGCAGCATTTATCTGTAAGTTCTGGCATTACAAGTGTTTCCAAAATCTTGTAGAAAATAGTAGTAACTGTAATAAGCTGATATGAAGAACACTCATTCAGTGATTTAATCTTTTTTGGAACAGGAGTAAGACAACCAGAAGAAAACGAGGTCCGAACTATTCCAGTTGTGAACACCGTTTGAACATGAGCTCAAGGTGACAAAATAGTAGGGGCCTTCCAAGAAGAATGTGTTTAGCACAAATATTATCTGTGCCCCTCGAAAAAGGTTTCTTAATTTTTTGCGCGGAATTCCTAATATCAGATAGTGAAACAATAAACGTGGGTGCAGCCTTTTTTGACAGTATCTGGTTAAGATCACATTCAAGGGGATATTCTACTTTGGAATCAGGTTCTGAAAACTCTTTTAAAAAATGCTGTTGCCAAGCCTCTGCAGAGATATGAGCTGACGGAACAATTCTTTCACTCTGGTTGCGGGTCAAACTTTTCCGTAGAAGCGTCGGATTACTAATGATCTTTTCTGAAAAATCAGAACGAATAGCGACTCTATGTTTTGCAGCTCTTTGAAAAAATGGCGCTTTGTGGAAATCCCTATTTGGTTTACTATGCCGCTCTTGGGTCTCCCACATTCTATCCATATGCCTAGCCAAAATTTAGCCTTCTGGCAAGATTCAACAAGGGATGGGTTCCCGAACCAGCCTTGACTTGTGACCTAACAGCTAAGAAACGGTCGGGACTAACGAACAATTGGGAGTCCATATGCCTACTTATTACCGTAGCAAGTCCACCTGAGGGGCGCCCTCGTTTCTTAGGTTTTTTCGCTGGTACAAAATTGACCATGTGTGAGGGTAATGCATCGAATATATTCCTTTAGTCGTTAGACAGAAAGTGTTCTTGGAGACAAATAATTTCTTCGGTGAGGCAGAGCTGTTCAAGCATGGTAATTTTGGTACTAAGACTACCATTCATATTCCAGGAGAAGAAAGGCTTGTCAATATAAAATTCATTCATTTTGGGTATTTGAGGTCATTAACTTCGCTGACTTATTAGATGGGCAGCTAGCGTGGTAGCATCTGTGTCAGGTGCTTGGCACCACATCGCATTCTGGCAGGGTTATCACGCTTAGATAACCCTGCTTAGTTATCACAACGACCGTTACAAGTTTGTAGATGATCTGTCCATACTGCTCGCTTACCTGGTCGAAAACACTATCATAACAAAGCAGTTTTCAAACCAGTTATTTGATCAGCTAAAGACTAAATGCCCAAGTCATGATCTTTACCATCAACATAGCCAAGTTGAAGATAATTCGTTTCAGCCCTCTGAAGTGGAGTATAGATATGCCTGTAGTCCCTTTCCCGATTGTAAACGAAATGAAAATCTGAGGAGTAACTTTCACTAGTGACAGTAGTTTCAGTGCCCATATTAATTTAACCGTCCACAAGGCCAATGCATGCCTTCAGACACTCACCAAAATGAGGCGTTTTGGGTGTGTTACTGGAAGGCATCTCCGAAACCGCGAGATTATACTCCGAAACCGCAACATACCCTTTGATCAAGCCCTCGCAAAACTGAATTTATCTCCATTTGAAGTCCGGCTTGAACACCTGATTCAGCAATTTGGAAAATCCCCCCTAGCCAATACGAGCCACCGATCACTACTATCCGAACCAGCCCCTTCCAATAGTCGAACTCCGTTACAAATTAAACTTCTACCCCCCTAAAGTACGAACTAATCGTTACGCCAACTCATTTGTGCCTTTTTCCACGTCAATTTTCAATGCTGAGTCGTAGTGTGTGATTTTTGTTTAAAGGTATGATTTTGTAAGAAAACCGAATTTAGCTATGCTACGATAGTTTTTAAATATACCAATCTCTCTCTCTCTCTCTCTCTCTCTCTCTCTCTCTCTCTCTCTCTCTCTCTCTCTCTCTCTCTCTCGCTCTCTCTCTCTCTGTCTAAAGCGAGTAATGCTTAAACTGAATATGAAAATCAAGCTTAAAACGAAAAAATATTTCGCTATTGAAGTATAAATGAAACCCAAAACGAACAGAAATTAAATAAACAATCAATGCAAACAAACATACAATAGATACTAATATAAATGAATAAATAAATATTAAAATGAGCGAAACCTAAACTGAATATGCAAATCAAGCTTGAAACGAACAAAAATCACTACAAACAAGACTTTGGGTATCGCCTCCTTCTCTCGCCGTAAAAGTCTAAAACCTACGGCGTTTTAATTTTAACCAGTATTTGTATCTGCTGATCTTAAGTTTAAAATGGCCTTTACTTTTCTTTGAAAAACTTTGTTTTCGGATTTTTTTTTTTGGTTTTAATTAATTTTTGTTCGTTTTTGATTGCAAAAAATTTCTAGTTTGTAAAGTTCCTTGTTATAAAATCAAACTTTTTTTAACATTAAATATTTGTCAAAGTATTAAAACTAGCATCAAAGTAACAATATCAAAGTAAAGAAAGTATCAAAGTAATAATGGTATCAAAGTAACAGTAAACAACTTGCATTACTTACAGCCCTTGCACCGTGAATCGAAGTTGCCACGTAAATCACATAAATCACCAAGGATTGAAGTAAACATAGTGTCAAAGTACCAATAAGCAAGTTTTGTAACTCAGAGCCATTGCCCCGGGGTTGGGGGCAGGGGGTTCAAGAAGCATAGTTGTTTCACCTTTGAAGTTTTTTGAACGAAATGGCAATCTCAAAATTTTGACCGGATGCCCTTTGAAATAGTGGAGCATGGGCTAGTTGCCCACTATTCACTTTTGACTCTTAAAAAAGAAAATAGAAGTTTCAATTTCTGATCAAACGAGCCCTTTCCAAAGTTGATACGGCCACCCCTTCCACAGTCAACTTGCACTCTAATAATAGGCAACTTACATAGGTTACAACCCTTGTCCCGGAGGCTATGGAGGATGTCTCAACCCCTAATTTGTAGTAATATGAATTTTGAACTATTCTGAACAAAAGGGCTGTTTCAAAAATTTGGATAAAAAAGGCACAAGGGGGCGGGGTTAATGCTAAGTGGATGGCGGGGTCGGCTCTGCCAAACCTTCCCATAGTGGTGCCCCTGTTTTCACTAATCATGTGCACAACTAAAAAAGCAATGGAACACCGACACCTTATTGCCTTTATGAGGTTTAGTTTTCTATTGTCTAAAACTTAGTAACAGAAAAAAATTAGTTTAAAAAAACTAAAATAAATTTAAACAAGAGATAACCATTTACAAGCAGTGTATAGAGCTATCCTTCCATTTGCGCTGCAAGTGGGAGGATATTAAGGGGTCGTACTTAATGCTGGGGGTGGGTGGGGCTGGGTGAGCGCAACCTTCCTGTGGTGGCCCCGCTTTCACTAATCTTAGTGCACAACTAAAAAAAAAACATCGAAATCTTATTGCCTTTATGACCTTTACTTTTCTATTGTCTAAAATTTAGTAACAGAAGAAAAAATTAATTTAAAAAACTAAAATAACTTTACACAAGAGGTAACCATTCAGAAGCAGTATATAGAGCTATCCTTCCATTTGCGCTGCAATTGGGAGAATATTAGGGGGTCGCGTTTAATGCTAGTGGGTGGGCGGGAATGGCTTTGCACAACCTTCCCGTGGTGGCCCTCTTTTCACAAATCTTAGTGCACAACTAAAAAAAAAAAAAAATAATAATCAAATTAAAATATCAAAACCATATTGCCCTTATAACCTTTATTCTTTTATTGTCTAACTTAGTAACAGAAGAAAATTTTATTTAGAAAACTAAAATATTTTTACACAAGAGATAACCATTCACAAGCATTATATAGAGCTATCCTTCCATTTGCGCTGCAATTGGGAGAATATTAGGAGGTCGGGTTTAATGCTAGGGGTTGTGCGGGGCTGGCTCTACACAACCTTCCCGTGGTAGCCCTGTTTTCACAGATCTTAGTGCACAACTAAAAAAAATGAATAATAATAATAAAATTAAAATATCAAAACCTTATTGCACTTATACCCTTTATTCTTTTATTGTCTAACTTAGTAACAGAAGGAAATTCATTTAGAAAACTAAAATATTTTTACACAAGAGATGACCATTCACAAGCAGTATATAGAGTTATCCTTCAATTTGCGCTGCAATTGGGAGAATATTAGGGGGTCGGGTTTAATGCTAGGGGTTGGGCGGGGCTAGCTTTACACAACCTTCCCGTGGTAGCCCTGTTTTCACAAATCTTAGTGCACGACTAAAACCAATAAAATAATAAAAAAATTAAAATATCAAAACCTTATTGCCCTTGTAACCTTTAGTTTTTTATTGTCTAGCTAAGTAACAGAAGAAAATTCATTTAAAAAAACTAAGATATTTTTACACAAGAGATAACCATTCACAAGTAGTACATAGAGCTATCCTTCCCTTTGCGCTGCAATTGGGAGAATATCAGGGGGTCGGGTTTAATGCTGGGGGTTGGGCGGGGCTGGCTCTACACAACCTTCCCGTGGTAGCTTTGTTTTCACTAATCTTAGTGCACAACTAAAAATGAAAATATAAAACATCAAAACCTTATTGCCTTTATGACTTTTAGTTGTCTATTGTCTAAAACTTATTAACAGAGAAAAATTAATAAAAAAAAAACTGAAATAGCTTTACCCCAGAGATAACCATTCACAAGCAGTATGTGGAGATATCTTTTCATTTGCGCTGCAAACGAGAGGATATTAAGGGGTTGGGTTTAATGATAGGGGATGGGCGGGGCTGGATGTGAACAACCTTCCCGTGGTGGCCCTGTTTTCACTAATCTTAGTGCACAAATAAAAAAAAACAACAGCAAAATCTTATTGCCTTTTTGACCTTTAGTTTTCTATTGTCTAAAACATAGTAACATATTAAAGAACCATTTGTCGTAAAAATTTATTATATGTCAAAGATTAGATTGTCTAATTACAAAACGTTTCAAAATACAGCAATTTCCTTTAAAATGAGCCATTAAACAATTATCTATTATTAAGATTAAATACCTACGATTACGACGTCATTCGTCAGTCTTAAACATGATTCAGATGTTCATGATTCATATGATTCAATTTTGGCTCAGAAATTATTTACTTGAACATGAAAATGCAGATTAAAAAAAAAAAAATCATAATGGAAATTATTTTTGTTAATTACAAAAGGTTTCAAAATATAGCCATTTCCTTTAAAATGAGCCGTTAAACAATTATCTATTATGATGATTAAATACCTACGATTACGACGTCATTCATCAGTCTTAAACATGATTCAGATGATTCATGATTCACATGATTCAATCTTGGCTCAGAAATTATTTACTTGAACATGAAAACGCAGATTAAAAAAAACTTTCATATTAGAAATTATTTCTATTAATTACAAAAGGTTTCAAAATACAGCCATTTCCTTTAAAATGAGCCGTTAAACAATTATCTATTATGATGATTAAATACCTACGATTACGACGTCATTCATCAATCTTAAATATGGTTCAGATGATTCATGATTCATATGATTCAATCTTGGCTCAGAAATTATTTACTTGAACAT
Organism: Artemia franciscana; assembly: GCF_032884065.1. Lineage (NCBI taxonomy): Eukaryota > Metazoa > Arthropoda > Branchiopoda > Anostraca > Artemiidae > Artemia > Artemia franciscana. The sequence goes on from NC_088867.1 coordinate 60,020,403, forward strand.
AAAAATGCAGATTAAAAAAAATTCATATTAGAAATTATTTTTGTTAATTACAAAAAGGTTTCAAAATACAGCAATTGTCTTTAAAATGAACCATTAAACAGCTCTTTATTATGTTCCAGTGCCCCGCTAGCTGCGAGAAAAAAGCGGAAAGAAAAAACATACCTGCTGTCGATGGGGAATATCGTAGTTCAAGCAAATTTTCTTGATTTTCAAGTGAATATATTTCCCTTGTTTTTCAAGCCAAGAGACTATAAGTTTCCTATATAGGGGTTTCGGGAAAGGCAGTTCTAATAGTGTACTTCATTTTTTATCTGATTCTAGTTTAGGGAGCTATAGCCTATTTCATGTTTTCCTATTGCGCGCGATTGTCTCTTACTAGATTGCTAGCTACCGCTACAACTCGGATGGAATAATAAGAGACGAACCTAAAAGACTCTGGCAGCAATCTAAGTTCAGTATACGCAATGGCTTTTTCTTTTAGTTATTGTCTTTTATTATAATTAGTATGGGGTGTGATCGCCTCTTACAAGGTTGCTAGCTACCGTTGCAACCTGGAAAACCATAATACCGATTTCCAAATTTACATTGAAGTGTACAGATCTTTTATATTATTACAAACAGGTTTCTTTGGAATAGTAAGAGAAGAAATACAAAGAGTCAGGCAGCTTAGAAATACAAAGAGTCAGGCATCTTCCTAAGTCCAACATATACAATAGTTTGTTCTTCTAATGATCCCTTTTAACATAATGTAATTTATCATAAAATATTCTGTTTCCTACTAAATCTAAATTGAAGCTCTCGGGCCCCAGGGATAAGTTCTATCAAATAAGTATACCGCCTACCGTGATAGTAATTTACCATTTGAATGTTTCGTGGTGTAATGATATTACTTACGACTTTGGATCCAGCAATCTGGCTTCAATTCTAGGTGTAGTCTTTTTATAACTTGTAGCTTGCTTATACTATCATATAGGTTTCTGACTTAATTTCTTCTTATCAAAATTGAATTAATTCGTTCTTTGCCATAATGGTTTTAATATTTCAGTTACTAAAGGCTGGAGTTCGTTCTTTATTGTGATATCTGCGGGTAAAAAGAGAAAAAAAATATACTGTCAATGCAGAATATTATGTTGCAGCCACTTTTATTGATTTTCAAACCAATACATTTTCCTTGTTATTCAAGCCAAGGGACGGTAAGATTCCTATTTAGAGGTTTCAGGAAAGGCAGTTCTAATGGTGTACTTCTTTGGTTGATTTAAAAGTATTTTCAGGAGTTATGACCAATTTCATTTTTTAGTATTTGACGTGATCATCTCTTACTAGGTTCCTAGCTACCGCTGCAAGCCGGAACCAGTGCCCCGACAACTTTAGAGTAAGTATTGGCTTTCAGTTGCAATTGGCTGTAAAGGGTTTTTTAACATAAATTTCATTAATCAGATATGTTTACTGATTAGTTAGCTCAATTGCTAGAGCATGGAGCTTTTAACCCCAATGTCAAGGGTTCAAGTCCCTTACCAGTCAAACCTTTGACAGCACTGCGAATATGCGGAGTCAAACTTCTTAGAAAATTTGTGCATTAATTTTTGAAGAAGCAATTGCATTTTATATAGCAGTAACTCAAGTATTTATGCAAGCATACCTATGAACAGAGAAGGGAAAGCTATGTTTTCAATTATGGCAAAAACGAACCCGTTAAGGTTATTAGCATATTTCTTTGTAAGAATGATGATTTAGAACAAAGTCCTGGAATTTCTCCTCAAGAAAAAGTATTTCTAACTGTGTTTCCTAAAATTCTGTTAGTTCCACTGCATATTTGGCCAAAAGTTTCTGTATTGCAGGGCAAGCTATACTGAAGAATTCAAAAAATCAATGAAAAAAAATTCTGAAACTTGATCTAACAAGGAGTTTATGACGAATGAACTCACCTATAATAATTTCAGTGAACATTCTAAAAAAAATTGGCCGCCTGTGACCTAGCAATGTCATCCTGATATTTTTATGCTCTCTCCGAGGGATATTGAAACATGTCAAATTCTGTTTGAAATACTTGAAAATAAAACAACATTGAAATTTACTACTGACAAAATCAATGATTTCTACCTTGATGGTTTGGATTATTTTGAAATCAATGTCAGAGACACCAGAAAGCATTGATATTCGTTATACTATAGCTAAAATGACGGATGTCATAGTTTTGGAGGTCTCTAATGGCACTAGCTCCACATTTTCCTGTTTTGATCTGTTTCATTAATAGTGTATATAAGGCAGCACTAAAATTTAAGATCATATGAGAAATTAATGCACTAAAACTCGAAGGCTCGTACAAGGAACTAAGTGATTATTTGGAATCCGGGTTTCAGTGGTAACTAGCAACATATTAAGAGACGATCACGTCCAATAATAACAAATATAATTGCCCATAACTTCTAAAAATAGGGTCAGACCAAAACAAAAAGTATGCTATTAACACCGCCTTGTCCGAAATCCTTAATTAGGAAAACTACCGTCTCTTGGCTCGAATAACAATGAAAATATATTAACTTGAAAATAAAAGGAAGTGGCTGCAACCACAACATCTTTTTTTATTTTTGCTTTTCACTTCAGATAGATTGGCACCGGGACATTGTATAGAGCTGTTTAATGGCGTGTTTTAAAGGAAATTGCTGCATCTAGTCTTGGTTGCAGCGGTGGCTAACAGCCTAGTAAGAGACGATCACGTCCAATACTTAGAAGTATAATAACCCTTAATTCCTAAGAATAGAGTCAGATCAAAAATACACTTTTAGAACTGCCGTGTCCAAAACCCCTATGTATCAACCCGTAGGCTTGAACAACAAGGGCAATGTATTGGCTTGAAAATGAAGAAAAGTAGCTGAAACCATGATATCTCCATATACGGCATCTTTTTTCCTCCTCAGATACCTTTGCACTGCAACGTCGTAGAGTGTTGTTCAATAGTTCATTTTAAAAGAAATTGATGTGGTTAAAAACTTTTTGTGATTAAAAAAATAATTTTTTAATAAAATGTTTAATATCAGATACAGATATCAGGTTTTATATATTACATCAGGAATTTGTCAAATCTGCTTACTTTTCTAATTAAGAAAAAAAATATTTAAAATAACATCAATATTTTTACGAAGAACTTCATTTTCATATACTAGATAATAAATGGTTCTATTTACAAAAAACTGCATTTTCTATAGCTCTGCAGTAGCAAATGCTATTAACATCTTCCTGCTTATCCGGGGTATAGCGGTAACTAGCAACCTAGTAAGATTTATAGTAAAGAACTACTCTAGCCCTTGGTAAATTGAATATTAAAATTAATCGTCAAATCTGATGAATGATAATGCAGCACACTACAAAATAAAATAAATCATCATATAAAATATATGATGATGCAAAACACTTACTTTTTGACAAGAAAATCTATCCCATAGTTCCTGAAGAAGATCAATGTCCTTGCAAAACCGAGTACACACACCTACAATTATGCAACATCTTAAATGTTGTATATATTATCTGTGGAACCTTCCATTATCTCCAAGAAAGATTTGCAAACAAGGGCAACTCATTTGAAGATTGATGCTTCAAAGAAAAAATAGAAATTACTGTAAAAATAATTGACTGGTAAGGGACTTGAACCCTTGACATTGAGGTTAAAAGCCACATGCTCTACCAACTGAGCTAACCAGCCAACAAGTATATCTGATTAATGAAGTTTATGTTAAAAAACCCTTTATAGCCAATAGTAACTGAAAGCCAATACTAACTCCAAAGTTGTTGGGGCACTGGTTCCGGGTTGCTGCAGAAGCTAGGAACCCAATAGAGATGAATATATCCAATACTTAAAAAAAGTAACTGGTCATAACTCCTGAAAATACTTTTAAATCAAAACAAGAAGTACACCATTAGAACTGCATTTTCTGAAACCCCGAAATCGGAATCTTACCGTCCCTTTGCTTGAAAAACAAGGAAAATATATTGGTTTGAAAATCAATAAAAATGGCTGCAACCACGATATTCTGCATCGACACTATTATTGTTTGTTTTTTCTTTTTCTCCGCAGATATCACAATAAAGAACGAACTGAAACATTAAAATCATTAAGGTAAAGAACGAATTAATTCAATTTTGAGAAGAAAGAATTAAGGCAGAAACCTATATGATAGTATGAACAAGCTACAAGCTATAAAAAAGGCTGCACTGAGAATTGAACCCAGATAGCAGGATCCAAAGTTGTGAGTGATGTCATTAAACCATGAAACGTTCAAATGGTAAATTATTCTAAAGGTAGGTGATCTACATATTTGATAGAACTTTTCCTGGGGCCCGAGAGCTTCAATTTAGACCTAGTAGGAAACAGAATATTTTATGATAAATTACATTATGTTAAAAGGCGATCATTAGAAGAACAATCCATTGTATATGTTGGGCTTAGTGAGCTGCTTGTTCGTCTCTTACTATTCCAAAGAACCTATCTGTAAAAATATAAAGGATCTGTACACTTTAATGTGAATTTGTAAATCGGTATCATGGTTCTCGGGGTTGCAGCGGTAGCTAGCACCCTTGTAAGAGACGATCACGCCAAATTGTAATTATGATAAAAAACATGCTAATGCTCATTATTGTCACGAATATGTAAAATATTATGAGGCTCAAATTTAAAAAATTAGGCCTATGCTCAATCGAATTTCCGAAACTTAAGAATAATTTTTTATTTTTAATTTTTGCTCTCAGTGTGTCATGCGTCTAGCTTAGGGATATTTGATTGATAAATTGGCTATATTCAACACATTCTTAACATAGTTGTATATAATGTAGGCTCACTACCAAAAACGCTGGCAAAAAATTAAAATCAACTTCAAGAAATTTTACAGTGCGTGGTATTATTTGTAAAATATAAGTTAAGATTGGTAGCAAAAAGCTTGTGAACAGATAGAAACGTTTATCGATGAGTATAAAAATAAATAATAGGTAATTCAGTAGAGTTTGGACTGACATAGGACCGTTAATTTGCACGGAATGACAGGCAGACAGGAAATTGGGCCCATCTGCAATGAGTGTCAGGCAAGGCGATTGATTCAATTCATAAACTTTTGCACTAAAGACATTTGCACTAATAAAAACTTAATTTAATGTTAGTTGAACAACAAGTTGACTGGAATTGCAAGGGGAATAAGCGTCCAAAGCCTAAAAGGCCTGTCTCCCTAGAGTGTCAGGCAAGTTAACCCATTTATAAGCTAAGACAGTTGGGCTAACAAAAAATGAATTAAATGTTGGTTGACCAATATTTAGTTAACTATCTGTGTTTGTGTCTTGGGTTTGACTATAGTTTTTACTGTAAGCTACGCCATATATTGTCACAATTTAACATTATAACGTCATTCATCAATCCTGTACATGATCAAAATACAATTTAAGAAAAAATTGATTCTAATTATAAAATTAGTTTCGTTAATTGTAAAACGTTTTTAAATATATAAATTTCTTTTAAAATGAGCGATTAAACAGCTTCATACGATGTTTCAGTGTCCTACAAGCGGAGAAGAAAGAACGGGAAAAAAGACGATGTCAATGCAGTATATCGTAGTTCAAACTAATTATCTTGTTTTTCAAGCCAATGGAATTTTCCTCGTAATTCAAGCCAAAGACCTGTAAGTTTCCTGTACGAGGGTTTCATACAAGGCAATTCTGGTAGTGTACATTGTGCTTCGATCTGACTGCATTTAAGGAGTTATGGGCTTTTCATTTTTACTATAGAACATGATCGTGTCTCACGAGGCTGCTAGCTACCACTAAAACCTGGATTTATAACAGAAAGACAACTATGGTTATTTTGGAACAAGCTTAATACTCCTTAAATGACTTGTTCTTTACTTTACTATGCCACATTCACTTTTGATGACTTGCTTTCACAAAGGAAAAATCCTATGGTTTTTTCTTAGTTGGAGTTGTAGTACAAGATTCTCAGTATGGCACTATATCCCAGACAAGCAACTTTTCAAAAGATGTTTTTATTATCGTAACTTTTAGTTACTATGTTTCATGTTCGTTCTTTATTATGTTTCAGCTATATCCGATGAAACTTACATAGTCCCTATTTATAATAAACTATTTCGTTTCTTTATGTATTTCTTATATTATTGAGAGATAAGCGTGTATAAATATTGCATTCACTTATTACGTCATATATGGTTACAACCTACGATTATGACGTCATTCATCAAGCTTGTCCATGAAAATGCAGTTTTTTGGTTAATTTTTTCAATTATCTTGGGTTTAACATTATAGAGAGTTGTTTAATGGCTCACTTTAAAGGAGATTGATGTATTTAAAAATCTTTTCTAATTTCACAAGAATAATTTTTAAGGTAGAATCAAATTTGACGAAAAACCACGTTTATTTGGGGGGGGGCGAAGCGCCACACCAACAGCTAGTTTATTTTATAAATACAGAATTTTTCTGTAACACTATAGAAGCAAATGTTATAAAGATCATCTTGCAGAAAAAGATCAAAATAGGATTTTAATATTATAAGAAGCATGTAAATATAGTCGTATAAAATAAATTAATTTTTCTAGGGTTTTAATAAAAAATCTGAATTGTCAATTGAAACTAAAATATCCGAGTTGCAGTTGTAGCTTACAGCCTAGTAAGAGACAATCTCGTCCAACACTAAGAAATAGACCCTTTCTAAGAGTCAAAAGTCATTTGAGAGTAACCAGCAAAAACACCCATCATTTCTGAAAATCATCCAAACAAAGTTTTGAGACATCTTTTTTTTCAGCATTGGTGAAAGGTTCAGTAATTATGTGTTTGGAGGTGTCAGCCTCCCATCCCACCCCCCACCGAGTCCTCAGGGCAAAGGCTGTAAATTAAGCAATTTTTTCGTTGTTTATTTGAAATACATGTTACTGAGAAAATGTATGCGTGTTGGACTTCTACTTTCCAAGAAAAGGCATTAAGTGGAGTCTTCCAGGGAATGTGGAGGGAAGTGGTAAACTAAATCAAAACGTTTTATACGTATATGGTTCGTCAAAAGGGTCTAACTCAGGAATGACGGAGTATACTAATTTGGAACTTTCAGGAAATGACAAGGGAGATGGTCAACTGACGAAAAAGGCAATATTTCATGTTACTGCTACTGCAATTACCGCTGCTTCTTCTGCTGCCACAGCTAGTACTACTACTAATGTTAAAGTATTAAATGGTCTCTATTTTCGGTCAGTTAGTACCCCACGGGGCCTCAATACGTCCGGTCAGCCAGTACCCTTGTATCCCACCAAAAAATCATGTCAGCCACATAAGCGTTATACTAGAGCCAATTAGAGTTACCAATCCTCCCATTTGGTCTTTGAGATTTAACATTTGGAGAGTATCACAAGAACTTTGGTATAAAAATTTGATGGAGAGTTACTTAGTATCACAGTTTCACATAGCTATTTGATTAGTTTACATTGATTCAAGTTAGAAAAACGTTCTGTTAATCAAAAATGAGGGATTTTACACTTTTGCAACTTGAAGGAGTTGACAATGATGATATGAAGACAAGAACATCCAATGTAGCAGTTGAAATTGGAAAGGAGTGTTGACTAACATTTTAGTGGGATGATATTTATGGTAGATGTTTTACCTCTTTGAGTAAAATTAAGCTAGAAGAACAATTATTTTTCGTGACAAAAGTGAATATAATACATACATCCAGAATACAAAAAGGATTGATGCAACCATGAAGCCCAATGGAAACAACGGATTGCCTCACCTCATGAAAGAAGAGTGGAAATGTGTTTATTTTATTGTATTATTACACTTCTGACAATAAAATGTTTTGTGATGATTTATCTCCTTGTTAGATATTTGAGTCGATCGTTTACTCCCCTCCCTAGGGAACAAATAGGTATTGAGAGTATGCACAAAGTAGAAAGAATCTACATTCTCCGGTATTGTTAGTTTAGTCTATAATGGGCAGTGGGAGTGTCAAGAAAAAAATGGAGGAATTTGAGAAACAAAAAGTCATGCGGAGTCATATGACTTTGGAAAAATTTTTGAATCTAAATGATCTGCTTCACAGGTAATCAGTGGAAAAGAAAATACTCAATCATAGAATGCCTGAAGATATGATGTAAAATGAGTCTCCAGCTTTGAATTATTTTATAAGGCTTTTACGTCGTGAGCCAAATGTATTTACTCAATTTATTGACATACTAACTGAAAAAAAAAACAGAATAATATTGTGGATTTGATTTTAAACACCACCTAAAAACACTCAAGTTTCCATTTTGATTTAATCATTTGAATCCTTTTTCAGTCTCTGTTGTTGTGCATGAACAACAAATAAGTCAAAAAATTGAAAAAATCCGTCTAAACATGTATAAATGATTTTGATGTTGCTCGATTACTCCTAATCTCTCTCTAGAAGTAAAAAGAACTTTACTTTTATTCGAAAAGAAGTTTTAATTTCGTGGTGTGAGAGTCAAACCAGTGAAAAATGTTTTACATAAGTCGACTCTGTTTATATACATTGGGCAGCTGGTCGTCAAGCGAGAACTGCACTTTTGTTGATGACTATAACGAAAAGTGTAGGTTATGTAATCAATGTAAATTACATAGGGGATATACTATATAAATTTAGGACTGTAGTTCCTGTCTTGAAGATATTTGTGACTCTAATAATAGGGAATACCCTTGCTCTAACGGTCACTATGATAAGTGTTATCAATAGAAAATAATTACCCCGGTGTGATTACAAAAATCCTATCGCGATTTCAGTTTGTTTCTAAGGGACTGGTATAGTCGTGGATTTAAATTGTTTTGGGAAATAGAATTAGGACCACGTTTCAAATGCCGAAACAACAAGAGAGCATGGTTTTGCTCTCATTACTGTGAGGACAATGGTAGACAATGGTAGAGGACAAGTTTACAATATGAATCAAAATTTTATCATTGACTTCACAGAGCGATAAAATAAAACTAAAGCTACATTAGATTGTAGAAATGGTGACTTTGACTTTGCAAAGCAAGATCAGTACAGGTTAAGCCCAACGATCTGCCACTGCTAATCTTTGTCGATGACCACCAAAACGATGAAGAAGAAGAAATCTAAAAGATGAGGACAATGACTTTTTTATTGGACATATGCGTTTCATTAATAAACAAGCACGCATACATTATTATAACAATTTATTTTTAGGGCACAGAAATTAATAATATACAAGTAGGAAAGTATATTATCCACTATGAAGTCGTTCAATCGAGGATTGTGTACATAAGTGGCGAAAAATTCATCGTAAGCATAGTCACGAGATCGAAAAATAAAATAAAGTAATGCATGAAAACCACAGCTTTGAGCTGATACATCTTGCACTCACTTCTCATCTTGAATATTAGATTTCCCACTTCTTTCAAGGAAGTTTTTGATGTGAGGCATGTAGAATGCGAATGGTGAACTCAGAGGATCAAAATATTCTAAATTCTTTGCTTCTAAAAGAGATGCATAGCCAATACCCTGTCTGCGGAGTCAATGAACTGCTATTACCAATGGTAAGGGTATTGCTAGCACTATGATTATGTTCAAGGAAATCCGATGGCATGCGATAGTATTTGCATTTGGACATGTATGGATCCAAGTTAAATACATCGATTATTTGATTTGTGTTCATGGTGCCAATTCTAATAGATCGTTACCATTCGGGGTAATTTCCCAATAGGTTTTCGGATTGATTTAGCAAAATTAATACCGCACTTTCCGTCAATGGTTTGACAAAGTTACACTCTAAGCTTACAGTGCCCGTTCGGACAATACTTAAATTTTGAGTACCAGACAAGTTCAATACAATGATACCGTGACTTTTTCCGAACATTGCATCGATTATATTATTTTCAAATAGTTATAAATTTCAATCCAGGGATTGCATTGTCAATTCATAGGGTGTCTTATAGTAATTATCAAAGGATAAATGTAGAGAGGAATTTCATTTACTTCACACACAAGAGAGGAAAGTCCAAACATTTCAAATTTGTGTGGAGACTTTTTGGTCGATTGTTGCTAGTGCTCACCACTGTTCAATTAAATGTAGACATATATTTGTCTAAATAAATTGTGCAGTATGCAATTTTCATAGGATAACATATTGGTAATGGTGGTAGTTATGTTGTCAGACTATACCCTCACCACAACTTTTAAACCAATAAGCGTGGATGATAAATCTACGATGTAGTCTTCATTGGAATAAGTTTGACAATATATTTTTTCAGAGAGTGGTTGTTGTGGGTAGAATTGTTCATAGTAACCATGTTTTATACTGACATCTATAATTTGTACATTGAAAAGGTTCAGAGATGAGATGACTGTGGGATGAGATGCCTTGTGGGGTAGATGCGTCATTTCAGTCTAGGAAAAGAAATCCTTTTTTGATCCAACAATTTTTTTTCTTGTAGTTTTTTTTCATCTTTGACAAGAGTGATGTCGTTCGTTTCTGATCTGAGTAGACACTGGTGAGTAATGAAGTGTTTCTCGACCTATTTGAGCCTTATTCACTTTGTCGTGATTTCAGTCGCTCGCCAAGGGATCGTGCTGTGGACCTGAGATTTCGTAAAATACTTTCTTTAAAATCTTTGTCAGCCCCAAATTGTGTAGTGTAGAGGATGCAAAATCCACGGCAACCGGAGTAATATATTTTTAAGTTTTAATGTCGCTCCTTACTTTCAGTTAATAAAACTAATTTTTTTTTTTTATTTAATTCATGATATGATTAGTCAGTGAATAATTGTGACATCTCCTGAGACCATTGTTCAAGGAATTTAGCTAAATCATCAATAATCAAGCAAGAGTTTGGTTCAATAATATTAAAAATGTCAAGTCACTGTATGAATTTTTAGAAAGGTATGTTTCCAGGAAGGTATGTACCAGGAAGGTATTTTTTCAAGTATTTTGATTCAAAATGGAATAGAGGTCATCCAGTTCATGCTTTGCAACGACATTCTTAGTAGAGCATTAAATCCATATCCCAAAGTATGGCTTAATTTTTCTAAAATCTTGTGGGGAAGGGGGGGAGGTAAAAGTTGGAGCCAGTTTTCCCAAATAAAGTGAAAATGACTGAGAAAACTATAAAACGAGCCGTATAGTAATGAAAAAGGTGAAGATGTACTAAAAAAAACTGACCTGTTCCAGTGGATGCTTGAATTATGCAGGCTTATCTTAGTTTTGACAACATTTTGGAGAAACTAGATTTCCGCTGGTGGGGGGGCTCAAAATGGGGTCTAGGAAAAAATGTGGTCTAGGAGAGGTAGTTTCCCCCTTTATCTCGTAGAAAATTACACTCCTGGCCCAGCCCCTTGCCACTTAGTGGCTGGAGAGGTGTAGGCATGTGGTTCTGGAATCACTCAAAGTCATATATTAAAAGAAGGATTACTTATTGTTATACTTATTAATTCAAATTATTTACTTGACAATTCCTTCGTAATATTCTCTCCATATGTAAGACTGTGCTTCCAAATAGGAAGAAAGACAAATGGAAAGAGTTCTGTGGGAGAATTCAGGTAATTCTTCCCAAAAAATTTTAAATGAAAATAAACTCAGTTTATAATGTCATTTATCGTACCTACACAAGAAACGATCTTTTTTGAAATTTCGATTCGTTTGTAAGTAATGAATGGCCTTTCTGTTTAGGGACAGGTCAAATAACTCCCTAAGCCTAAAGACACATTTCTGTTGAGCTAGCAAAATTTTCTACATGCATGTCGATACGCAAACCTGTCCGCTTAGTTAACGTTTTGTGCAGAAGCTACTCGCCTGAAGCAACTTTCTCAAGTGCTACTAAATTTAATTTTTTTAAACAAAGAATAAAAGCTCTATTTCTTCTTTAAAAAAATACAAAAAGAAGCCCGACACTATTTTTCCCTAAATTGGAGGTGATTATAAATTATATAAAAAATAAGTTTTGAACTGAAACTAAGGAGCAACATTAAAACTTAAAACGAACAGAAATCATTCCACAAAATAAAAACGATCATGGTAGTGTTGTTTGTAAACTAGATTTTTTTTAAAAAACTAGCAAAGATTAATTTAAAAAAAACAAAGTTTTTCCGAGGGAAGTAAAGAGCGAAGTTGAAACTTAAAACGAACAAAAATTATTACTTCAAAGCCTGTCAAATATATATCAATAAAACTAGTGCAAATATCTCACTAAAGATATTACAAAACCAGACAGCTAATCTAGAAAAAAGAATTGAATCACTGGAGCTAAAACTAGATGATTTTGGCCAGGATTCGTTACTAGATAGCTTGGTATTTTACGGATTAAGGCAGCAACCCAACTTTAACCAGCAAACCACCATGGTCTGCCTTTTCAAACAGTTCGTGGTAACGAACTGTAGTAAGGAGCGACCCGGCTATATAGTAAACTAAACTCTAAAAAACGAAATTTTGATACTAAAAGATACATCAAAAGAATTGGATTTTTATGCTGATTTTAAATATAAGAGTTTCATCAAATTTAGTCTTTGTCATCTAAAGTTACGAGCCTGAGATAATTTGCCTTATTTTGGAAAATAGAGAGAAACACCCCCTAAAAGTCAAAGAATCTTAACGATCACACCATCAAAATTCAGCGTATCAGAGAACCCTACTGCAAAAGTTTCAAGCTTCTATCTACGAAAATGTGGAACTTCGTATTTTTGCCAGAAGTTCGATCGCGGGTGCGCGTTTATTTGTTTTTTTGTTGTTTTTTGTTTTGTTTTTTTTCCCAGGGGTCACCGTGTCGACCGAGTGGTCCTAGAATGTCGCAAAAGGGCTCATTCTAACGGAAATGAAAAGTTCTAGTGCCCTTTTCAAGTGACCAAAAAAATTGGAGGGCACCTAGGCCCCCTCCCACGCTCATTTTTTCCCAGAGTCAACGGAACAAAATTTTGAGATAGCCATTTTGTTCAATATAGTCGAAAACCAAAATAACTATGTATTTTGGATGACTTACTCCCCCACAGTCCCCGGGGAGGGGCTGCTACAGACTTTGACCAGTGTTTACATACAAAGTTACAGACTTTGACCAGTGTTTACATACAGTAATAGTTATTGGGAAGTGTACAGACATTTTTCAGGGAAATTATTTTGGTTTAGGGGGTTGAGGGGAGGGGGCTATGTGGGAGAATCTTTCCTTGGAGGAATATGCCATGGGGGAAGAGAAATTCAATGAAGGGGGCGCAGATTTTCTAGCATTATTATAAAAAAAAAAACAATGAAAAAATAAATATGCAAAAGTTTTTTCAACTGAAAGTAAGGAGCAGCATTAAAACTAAAAACGAACAGATTATTACGCATATGAAGGGTTCATCTCCTCCTAAAAACCTCGCTCTTTACGCTAAAGTATTTTTAGTAATTTCAACTATTTATTTTACGGCCTTTCTGATTCAGAAGTCATTCTTCAAGAGTTGGGACAAAATTTAAGCTTTAGTGCAAAGAGTGAGGTATTAACGAGGGACAAATCCCCTCATATACATAATAAAAATATGTTGCCTCCTCCCCCACCCCTTTTTCTCAAAATCGCCTGATCAAAACTAAAAGGAAGCCATTTAGCTAAAAAAAAAGAAGTAATATGCAAATTTCATTTTAATAATTTATGTGCGGAGAGCCAAAATCAAACATGCATTAATTAAAAAACGTTCAGAAAGTAAATAAAAAAAAACTAGTTTTGTTAACTTAAAGTAAGGAGCTACATTAAAACTTAAAACGAACAGAAATTACTCCGTGCATGAAAGGGGTTGTTCCCTTCTTAACGCCCCGCTCTTTACGCTAAAGTTTTTTACTGTTTAATAAAGTGGAATTGAGAGACAGTTTCCTGAGGATATGAAAGTTATATCATAGGAAACTGTACTTGAGAAAAAAGATCCATCTAAAGCTTCCGAAAAGTTTTACGTCACTTTGAACCGAATTTATGACGGGATATACCCTGTGAAAACTGTCAAACTGAAAAACAATTCTCCTAGGAAACCAAAGGTTGATGGGGAATTTTTATATATTACACAGCATAGAAATTATCTGTTTAAGCATTATACAGGTCAGCTGAATGAGGACAATCTTGCTCAGCTTATAGAATACAGAAATAAAACAAACTCTCTAAGGAGGAGAAAAATGAAAAATTATTATGCAACTAATTTTGAAGAAAATAAAAATGATATTCTTTGAAGCTAAAGTGTGGTTTTGTTTTTATTTTTTGTTCACTGCTTTGTCGAAATTAAAACCCGTTTTCTCTTGCTTAATTTTTCGTAAATGGAAAAGCAGTGTGATCTAAGAAATTATTTAGTTAAGGCCTCTGGGTCTAATTGAAATGCTATAAGGTATGATGTTCTTGAAAAACAAGACGTTTGTTGTTTTTCTTCATATTTCCCCAAACAAAGTGAGTCTTTAGCTTCTTTTGTGTTCTGCTGCAGACGGAAAACAAAAGCTACTTCACTATTGTGGCGCATGCTAGCTTAAAGATATGATAATGTGATAACTGGGTTTCATTGATCACGACGACAGGTATTATGAAAACACAGACACGGAGGGAAGCGAACACTACCGTTTATTGATTAACAGAGAATAATTTACATTACCAACTCGATTGAGAATGAAAGAATTACCCTCAACGACGATGTACGCGAGGTCCTTCGTTTTAAAAATAATATAATTAAAGCTAAAAATTTCAATTGAAAGGATCATGCGATTTTTGCAAACTATGCACCCAGCTTCTCCCCAGATATTTGTATATTTATCAACAGTTTATTTGTGGAGCCCTCCAGAAATGGTAACACCAATGTTCCCGTCTACGAGTTCTAGAGAGAAAAACTATGGATAATAATGTTAACCATTACAATGTACGACACCTCCAGCATATCCCCCCGTAAACACTTTATATCTGGAACTTGCAGCAGCAAACCTGAGAGATTATTGATGGCTCATCGTTGGTGCCACAGGAGCCACTGGCGGTCCTAAGGGCTAAGGTAAGACCGTGTGCTAGAAACTCATACAGTTGATATTTCTTTAGAGCGATGTTAATCAAGACTAGCAGAATAATACCAAGTACTAGATGTCATCAAGATACTAGAAATAAAGACGATTTTTATTGTAATTATTTTAAAGAAGAATTGAATAACTTCACTAAATAGCCAACGCGTTTACTTTATTTGTTACGAAAAAATGTGAAGTTCGCCAAGTATATTAGTTCAAGACAAATGGCATTCCTAAAAAAGAAGAAAAAATAACTCCATTTATTACTTACATCTAAGCAATTTTGCAAAATGAAAAATCATCTTTAAAATTCCAAGGACATCAAAATAATAACACCTTTTGCCTTCTAGCTCCATCTTAGGTCTATTTATACCTGAAAATCAGGATTTTCTGCGATTTTTCTTTTGATTGTTACAATTCTAACGGTTGTTACGATTTTTCTGTTTGGTTACGTAGACACTGATTTGTCGAAGTAAATTATGCAATACTCAATTTTCATAAGATATTCCATCAGTAAGACTTGGCATTTCATTGTCAGATTTCTTGACTGCCACATGTAAATCTACAAATGTGAGAGACAAATCCACGAAATAATCGAAATAATTGATAGATGGGATTCCTTGAGTGGTAGATATGCCATTTCAGTCTGGGAAAAGAGATCCTGTTTTGATCTAACAATTTTTTTCCTTGGTTTTTTCTTCTTTGACAAGAGTGATGTCTTTCGTTTCTGACCTAAGTAGAGACTGATGAGTGATGCAGTGTTTCTCAACCTTTTTAAACCTTTTCCGCTTTGTCGAGATTTCAATCGCTCGCCAAGGGATCGTGCACCGGACCTGTGATTTTCCGAAACACTTTTTTTTAATCCTTGCCAGAGCCCAAATCGTGTAGTGTAGAGGATGTAAAATCCATGGCAGCCGGTACAATATATTTTTTAGCCAATTGTAGTGCAAGGCAAAACAGCTTAGCAAACCTAGTGCCAAGACAATAGCCCGACATTGATGAACAACCTTTGTAATAGTCTATTCCATGACCCATTTGTCTTGAACCGAGAAGAGAAATATAGCAATCAATATCAGGACAAACGAATGTATTTTTTCTATTAGATATCTTGCTATTGAAAGGGTCAAAAATGACAAGTAATTACAGCCAAATCATTTTGTTATTGCTAAAGGATCACCTAATTCAGTTCTTAATGTTAACTGTTAGAGTTCCAAATAGGAAGTGATTACAGGGATATAATGAAGATGCTTTATATTATATTGATGAATGTGATCTTGACTGGTTTTTCGTTAATAGAACACGTAGGAGGAGATCGTTGCTAAAGTCAACTCTCGATGTTTCAACGAATGAAGTGTAAATAAATGTAAAACTGTCCGAGAAGAAGCCAGGTGGATAGTCGGCGAAAATGACACGATCCATGCCACTGGTGGGTCCAGCACTTCTACCATTGATTAGATTCTGTTTAAAACCAAGAAAATCTCTCAGATTATTGTTGAGAATAACCCTCTCATTGTCAATGGGAGAACTAATGCAGATGTGTACGACATAACTCATTCATACTATACCAAATTCCTCGTACGATAATGTGACAAAGGAATATTTACCCCAATTCATTGATTCTGTCAATTTCTCGGCAACAAGTGGTCAATAATGTGGTCTAACTTTTATGTCATACGTGCGATCCTTTCTCAGGATATCGTATGTACTTTTGAGAATACAATCGACAAGACCAACTTCATTCTCATCATCGAATTTGATGGTGGGAGATAATTTTGTCCAAAAACCACTTGATTTATTCAAATCATTGTATAGTGATCGAAGACACTGGACATGAATGTCACATAGAAATCATTAGGCATTGTATGTGTCTTCAACTGCTACCCAAGAATCAGAGTTATGTCCTAGCCAACGAAGAAGCAACTGTTTCTTGACCCTGTGCGTACGACTCATTAATATCTTTTCAATTTGATAGGTTTTACTATAATTTTTGTCTTTTTGAAGTTCAGTCATAAAAACCAACGAGAATCTCTTTATCTTTGGTGTTTCGTAGAAGACACGTTACAGGTTTGGTGTCTAGGATTTTAGACACTTTAAAAAGTTCAGAAGATCATAAGTAATTCCCCTTTCCAAAAATGTTAGTAGTTCTATTAATTCGAACTGTATCACCAACATTGAATTTTTTCTTCACAACCTTTTCTCATAGGCGTCACAATACACCCAACAAATATATTATACTTGTAATTAGTGTCTTTAGTCGCTACCCATATGCCATTCCGTTGTGGAGAAAGAGAGGTGTTGAAGTTGTTAAAGCTATAGAAAGTATTCTTGACCAAGATTGATATGGAAAACTTCAAACGGATCGAGGTAGTGAATTTTTCAATCCACATGTAGAGAAGGTATTGTTGAAATATAATACAATGCTCTATCATAGTCATAGACCTATAAAGGCTGCAATGGCCGCACGATTGATAAGAACTATTTGACTTTTAATTTCAAGATATTATACACTGAAAAATTCTGCTGCTTTTATTCAAGATTTATATAAAATTAGACAAATTTATAATCAACGCCCCCATCAATTTCTGTTCAACGTTAGCCCTCAGGAAGTTCATCGAGGATATCATGATACACTTAAGACTAGCAGAATAATGCCAAGTACTAGATGTCACCAAGATAATAAAAATAATGACGATTTTTATTGTTATTATTTTAAAGAAGGATTCAATAATTTCACTAATTAGTCTACGCGTTTACTTTAACTATTACGAAAAAAACTTGAAGTTGGCCAAGCATAAAAGTTCAAGACAAGCAGAATCCATAAATTTGGCTTTCCTTAAAAAAAAGGGAAAAAAAGAACTCTGTTTATTACTTACATCTACGTAATTTTGCAAAATGAAAAATCTTCTTCAAAATACCAAGGACATCAAAATAAAAACAATTTTTAAAGACATATTTTGCCTTCTGGCTCCATATTAGGTCTATTCATAGCTGAAAACAAGATTTTCTACGATTTTTCTTTTGGCTGTTACAAGAATATTTAGGTGAAAACCTTTGCGCAAAGCTTTTGTGGACAGTGTTGCCTTTCTGAATGGAGAAACAAAACAAAAATAAGAACTAATTCCGTATATTCGACGATACTTTTCGCTTGTAAAACTTCAAACATAAGCAATTTTTTGATAAACAGAATGTAAATAACGCATTTTTTCCTGTTTAGGCAATGGGCGTGGACTGGGTGAATACCCTCGGGCAGGGTTGCTACCATGTTCAGTTCCTACAGGGCTACAACTGCCCAAATTAGCGTGCCAAACAGCGATTTTTGGTCCTACAGTCAAAAAAAATTTTGCACCTGTCGCGGCTCACTCCACGACACACGAATGCACAGATTAAAATTCTAAAGTACTCAGAATATCTTTCCTGGGGGGTGGCTATTTTTAGCTAATGGCGAAGATGAAAATTTTTTTCAAGCAGAAGCACTGGTTTTCTTTTTACGACCCATGTCTGGTTAATTCAAACTTAGCACCAATCTTTCAAAGCGAACACAGCAAAAAGGCAATCCACGCTTTTTGGTCATCCCTTTGGTTTTTTTTCGAAATCCGCAGTATTTTGCTCAAGATAAAAAGGAAAAATTGAAGCATGAAAGTGCGACAATTTGGTTATATAAGAGGAAAAATGCTATATTTTATGTAATATATGCTATATTGCTATACATGATGAAATAGTTCTAAAATAGCGTGCTACAAGAGGCAACCTTACCCTGAAGGTAAGCTCTTATCTTTCGATAAATTCTTTATTTGAATATGCGTCAAATATATATTTCACCTTTGAATTGGTGCTATTCATCTAATTTAACAGATGTGCAACAAAAATTAAACAACAAAAGTTATATTGCCAGAATGAGAAGAAAATAAGAATTCTATTGAAACGAATTAAATTTAAAAAATATTATAAAGCTATTTTAGTAAAGTTATTTATTTAGCATATATAAACACTTAAATACATATAGAAACAAATAGCTTTTAAGAAGGTCGATGTAATTCCATGAAGTTACTATATTCTGTCTTAGTTAAGAAGACTAGCAAAGGAATTTTGCAAAAAAATATCAAAACCAAATATCTCTTCATGAACTAACCCTATCCTGATCGAGTGAGCTGCGTGGGGGAGGGGGGGCTTAACATCAGTTATTAATCAATGTAACAAAATAGCATAATTGGTAATGTAAACATTTAACTTAATTTAAAACACAAAAACAATAAACATTGTCTTGTTTCACGGAAAAGCATGCGGCGCACCGCACACCTCAAGGCCCAAGACCTGCAGTCCTTCTGTTTCTACTGGTGATAAATTACGTTCTTTCAGAAATTGAGGATCGATTTAAATACGTTGGTGACTCATTCATCCTGCTAAAATACCTAATACACAAACACTAAGTCGCTCTGCATTTCAGTTGTTACCTCAAACCGACTTGTGTCGGCTAGTGTGACACATACAGCTTCAAATTAACGAAAATAAAACAAAAGTGATGAGGTTCAACCCTTTAAAACGTGATCTCTCCTGTCCTGAACTATAGTACCCAGTTAACTGAACCGCAGTTATACTTGGTGGCACTTTTAGCTCAGACTGCTGCTTTAGCCCACATGTTGTAAACTTAATAAAGAAAAGAAATTACGCCTTAAGATCGTTGGTTACTTTCGGCAACTGGGTTATCCTGCAATGCAACTCAAACTGGCATACCTATGTTATGCCTGGCCACTACTTGCGTACGCATGTTCGGTCGAGGCCCTCAAGCGCAAAATACAGAATATCTCAGTAGTGACATGGAAACTGTATGGAAACGCGCTGCAAGAATCATACTCGGTCCAAATTAAAATATTTTGATAATTTGCTCTCAAGTCGCTAAAAATACCCTCTCTCCCTGAGCGCAGGTATGAACTCATCCTCAATTTTAAACCCTTTCTATTGGGAATCGGAAGCATCGTTTATTGCTTCCACCTCCTTCCACAAAGAGTCTGCTTAACCGATGCAGGAATGAAATCAAACCATTCAGGTGGCGTACCCGTCGCTTTATGAACTCTTGTGTATTCAATCGTTCGCAATTTCTTCACCTTTTGATTTATTGATGTTGTACAAAGTAGTGTAATTTAGTTGCGGCCTAGGCCAAAATTAGGAAACATTAAATGAATCTTGAATTTAACTTAACGAACACTTGACCATGCTAAAACAAATCTTACGAGCCTGTCACCATCAACTTTATCGAAGTATATTGACAACGTTAAGATGCTCTTGCAGGCCATTCAATTAGTGTTTAATTAGCCAATTAATTATCGTGTAACATTAATTATAGTGTTAATTAGCCAAGTGTTTAAACTTGAATAATTTTAACAATAGCCATATTAATGCACAGCTTAGATTTTTACCTAATTAAATGATATGCACAATTCTTTCCAATGTATGCATAATTCCTTCCTATTTAGTAACTAGATGTTAAGATTACATTCTTAAATAAAGTTACAGTAATCGTTAAAGCTTTCTGAAGCGCCAGGATTTTTTCCTTTTTTGCCTAATTTCTGCTGATTTCTCACGCATGTTCCCTATTTTCAAACTGTGTGCCCGCTCAGTAATAAAATTGTGTTATAGTAAATGGAAGTCTTTTTCGTTAAAAACTAAGTTCCAAGCTTTTATCATTTTTTTAAGCCGTATATGGCTGTGAAAGCTTCCACTTCGTCGATCTAAAGAATCAAATTTAATTTTTAATGTCTTTGGTACTTTAAACTATCATAATTAGCGAGTTGAACATTTCACGCAAACTTAAGAAGTTAAGACAGAAACGAGTGGTAGTCCGTGGGTTTTAGTGGCAGAAACCGTGGCTTTTTTGCATGTCATGGACGAAGCATTCTTAGTAATTTTTTGAGGATTTCTTGTTTATATTTCATCGCACTCTTTTTTCTTCTTAATTCTTTTTCTGCACGAAAGGGTACGCAAAAGCACACGATGGCTGGCCATATCCGCACATCCAACTTTCTGGCTGAAAGGACATGAAACGGAGATCAGCACAACCTCGTAATTCTGAGAAAATCGCAGAGTTGAACAATGTAGAACAATTTTCTACAGAAAACCGGCTTGAGACCTTAAGATATCTTTGAAAATTGTCGTTTATTTTGCAAATTACCATTTTAGTTCAAAATTATCTACTTTTTACCCACATATCTTCTAAAAGTTTGCACTTCGGCCCGGAAAGACCAAATTTCCCTTTGCATAGGGGATAGCAGTAGCCCCCTAGATTTAAAAAAAATACCTTTTGGATATCTTCATTGAAAAAAACGGATTTTTTTTGTCCTTTGTGATGACGGAATTGTGATTCAACATTTTGGAAAAATAAATTATTGACAGCAACGCGGCTTTTAGGCATAAAATGGAGTTAGGATTATAAGTGATTTTTAAGGATTGCTTATTTATTTATTCATATTTTTTCGTATTCTTTTTTCATTTTTTGTGGTGTGCATTTTTTGTTGGTTTCGTTTTTTGCAACAAACGGGACACAAAGACTTCAACTTCTCTGCCATTTACTATGTTTAAAATTAGGTATCTTCCGTATTGTGTTTATTCAATAAAAAAGTTTAAGTATAATAATTTGCTTTATTTTTAACAAATGTCTACAAAGATTGTTAAAAGGGAGAAGAAACTGTGGTTCTTGGCAAATACCCAACCTTTAGGTAGGATCCAGTGAGAAAACTGGTCTAATCTAAGACCTTAAATTAACTAGAGTTTATATGTTAGCAATATTACCATAATAAACCCAATACAGGTTTGATTTCCCGTGGATGGCAAACGGGCTTCATATCTTCAACACTAACTGTTAAAGAATTAGCTTTTAAGTAATTTATACTTATATATAAACGAATACTAGTAATTAACATCAAAATAATAAGACTAGATATTTATGGAAATTATCAACATTGACTTTTAAAGTGCCTCTGCTCTTGCGCAAATGAACATTCAAGAGTCATTTTTCCCCATCTCCTTTTCCATGCATCGGATTTGCATCCACATTTGGACAAAATTTACAATGTGCTTGTAAACAACATTGTGTTTGTAAACACTGGAATGTGTTTGTAAACACTGTGTTTGTAAACAACATTGTGTTGTAAACACATTGTAAACAATGTGTTTGTAAACACATTTACAATGTGTTTGTAAAAACAATGAAACAACGCATGGACATGATTATGGGTCTTTAGTTCTGATGCTTAAAAGTCAACTTTAGGTTTAAATTCCAGAATTGTTTACAATAGTTTATTCTCCTTATTCTATGCAGCGCGGTCGACGAACCACCACGAAGGTCCTTCCACCTTTTAGAAGTAGTTTGTAGAACAGTTACCATGGCAGATGCGGGCAATCAAGGGATTGCCTTCATCAAGATATATTGTCTTCTTCAAGATACGAATAATATGTTTACAAATGATGTTTAGTAATATGTTGAAATTTGCCCTGTTTTATGGGAGAAAGGACGGTTAATAAGAACACAAAAGTTTTTTTTTTATTTTTGCATCCCGGTGATGTCTTGGAATCACCTGCAGAAGATGAACACTGAAACAAATTGTATGGAATATTTTCCATCAAATAGGAGACAATGTCGGCAGAGATGAGAGTGACTCAACTAAAAAAGGCATCAATCAGAATAAGATATCCAGCATTAAGCCTGTAATAAATTATGAACAAATTCCAAAACTAGACTGGAGAAAACAGCGTTTGGAACGTATTTTTTCGCAGAGGAAGGGTTCAAAGACATTTCCTAATGGTGTAAAGGGGTCTGTTTGCACCATCGCCACCTCTTCGTCCCCGAACTGTGTGGAAACATGTCATAAGTAAGAATTTAAATTAAATTAGAACTTCATGGGAGAGTGATGCTTTGAATAGATTGGTGTGGAGGAAGAGTGTGCGCAGCTGTGCTGGTCTCAGGCGGCTTGATACTACACTGAGTTGTTAGTAGTAGTAGTAGCAGTGAATGATAAACATTTTTGATGTACCCAGAGACATTCTATAAGTTTGTGATGGCGAACTGGATTGAGGTCAGCTTGGCAATTTGAGGCTCGAGGTTCGATCCCAGCTGCCGCAAGGTTGAGCGGCAGACTTCCTACCAATCCGTGTAACCGACAACTGAAACTTTAACAACTGTCTACACCGTATGCCATTCAATGGCTCTGAAGGACATTTGTCCTTTTTCCTGGAGGACATTTTGTGCAAATACAGAGGGAAGCTCCACACATGTCAACTAACCCTAGCCCTTATTTGCTGCTAGAATTTGAAAGTTCTTTTGAAAAAGAGATCTTTCAATCTTAATGGATATTTCCCAGCTAAAACATATTGACCTTCACAAAAAAAAAATTACAACATGTAGAAAATGGGCAAATACAGAATGTTGAGAAGATATACGCCATATGAAACACTACGCTTTTTCCACACAAAATACTACGCTTTAACAACACAAGGCACCTATAGAAGTGATGGAACTCAGTTGCAATTAACTTCAGAATTGTTCAACAATTAGTCATATTACAATTCAATTTTAGTGCCATCCCGGTATTGTTCACATATACTGTTTTGACCAAAAAACTCACGCGAAATTTTAAATTACTATTTCATAGCTCTTTTTGTAAATGGTCTAAAACTTCATTTTCAATCTCAGCAATGACTTATAACTACTTAAATTTTTTTTTGCCATTCGGAAAAGTTTGACTATAAATTGAAGCAACTTCATATTTGTGACATTCTTTGGCAAAAACAATACAGCGTTCAACACGGGAGCGATGCTAAAAATCGAACTGAAATAGTGTTAATAGAGCATACATGAGACAAGGACGGAAATAAATATCAACTAAAATTCTACTATTAAACTGTATCTTCCATTGACATCAAAAGTGGATTCACATACTCGAAACCTTCGAACTCGGATTGATCTATTTTCTCAATGGCAGTCCTGCAAAAAATAAAAAGATATAAAAATGAACAATGAGCCGTTGTCGTTGACTAATGTGATAAATAGTCAGTTGATCATTGATCAACTCGCTTTGACTGGACAGATCAACGGGACAGACCCGTTGGGTCTGTCCTGGTGCAAAAAATGGCAGTGGTTTGCATTCAACGAACTTCTGAAATTCGGCATACTTATCTCGCCTGAAAACACACCTGGAATAGTGGGCCCAGATAATTTGTGCCAAGTCTTCTAGTGTCTTGGGAAGTGACAAGCATGCATAGGATGAACGTGAGTGTTTACATTCAAGATATGAGGCACCATAGCTTTTATTAGTATTGAAGCAGATATATTGGCTCAAAACATGACGTTAGTAGTATCTGCACAAAATTCAACAATATTTTGCTAGGGAATCGAGTTTTTTTTCAATGACTTGTTTGATGCAGTTATTTAGACCCTCGACTGCTCCATCACTACACTTAACCAGGTCCAAAACTTAAACATGAAGTTTTAGATCGTTCTCACTGAAAAATATTACATTGATGAATTTTTCAGCCTTTTATTTGAAAAAATCAAACTTTCACTGAAAATCCTTACTTTACTCCAGATTTTCCTGAAAATCCTTACTTTATCCCAGGTTTCCCTTTGTCCCTGTATTCAAAATAAATCTCCCTAAAAGAAGTGATTTCTCCCTAAAATAGGGTGAAATTTCTCCCTAAAAGTGGAAGCCCTGTTTGAAATGAACTTTGCAATATTAATATTATTATTAGATTGAAAAATACGTTAAAAATAGGTAAAAAAGCGAAAACGGCAACATTTTCATTTGTTTTGCAGGTTAGATCACTCTCTTAGGAAAAACATAAGCGATACCATAACTCTAGCTCTGTGAAAGGACAGAACTGAAATTAAAGACTGCAACATTAGAAGAACCTTGTCCTTTCCGCGCAAGTTACAGCTGTAGCCTTGTTGCAAAATAATATATTTCACAGGGAAGATAAGCCTTAATAGATTAGCGAAGAAAAATAAAATAAAACTACTTAAACTAAAATATATTAACTAATTAATACAAGCTAAAATAAAATAAGAATTAAAAAAGATAACAATATAATAATAAATATCTTAAAATAATAATGTATAATAAATAAGAAATGTGTATACAGAATAAAAACATAAAATAATAAGTCTATAACTTATACTAAAAATATATAGTATAAATAAATATATAACGTATAAATATATGAGATATAATAAAAATATATAATAAGTAACGTATAATGAATAAATAATAACAATGTATGATAAATGATAAATGAATAATTTAATAGTAAGGAATTATAAAAAATCAATGGGTAATAATAATATAATAAAATAAAAATACACATTTAAAACTACTACTTACGGGTCATCTGGGGTGAGTTGGACAGGCTCATCAGTGAATTCTGCCGGGAAATGAGCCAAATCTCTTTCATTTTCAGTACGTGGAATATATGGAGGTGATACTTGCTTCCTTTCAAGCTAAAAATATTTCATCAAAATTATTTCAGCCCGTTATTACAGAAAATGGAGTACCAAATTTATTTTTAATATAAAGGTAAGGTGTTCTATATTCATGGGTAAATATTTAGTAGTTGACCTCTTCTGAAGTAAACATGGTACAATAATAAAAGTCACAGGTGCTTTTCTGACAATGGACCCCCCTCCCCCTCAGATGGTCCTCGATATAACCCTAAGGATAAAGTCTAGATACAGAATTATCCCTTCTGAATGAAACATGTTATACGAATAAAAGTAGAAGCATAAGGTTCCTTATTTTATGCTATTTCCCAATATGGGTGCTTTTTGACAGGGTGCTTTTTGACAACGCACCCTCTCCCCTCTGATGTTCCTCAATATAGCCCTAATAATACGGTCTAGAATTACCACTCTTTTGAAGGAAACATGTCATACGAATAAGATAGTAATCCAAGTTATTTATACCAATAGACTCCTTATTTTGTGCTCCTCAATATAGGAGTTATTACTGGCAAGCACACTTTATATCATTACTTTAGTTCACTTTATTTTTTATACTTTATATTTTATTATCTTTTTATTTTACATTTTATACTTTATACTTACATTTTATATTTTCTATGCTTACATTTTATACTTAGTTTACTTTATATTTTAGTTATTACTGTAAAACACAAAGGCATGAATTAACTATGTACAGAATTCAAAGTCGTATCCAGAATTTTGTTCGGAGGGGGAGGGGTACAATAAAAACTTTACAAAACCTATAAAAATATTTATATGCATTTTTATTACTTTTTTTTGCAAGTCGGACAATTATTTGGGGGGGGTCAAACCCGGTAATACCTCCCTCCCCCGGACACAGCCTTGAAGAATTATTAGACTTATAAAAATTTGTTGCAATTCGAAATTGCGGTACTGACGGAAATGTGAAACTGCACTGGCAATTTTCTAATATTAGAAAGAATAATCAATCAAAATATGATAATCAAAATAATAATATGTAAAAAGAATTTATAAAAGAATAATATACATAAAAGAATAATAAGAAAAAAAAGAAGAAGAATAATATAGAACAATAATGTATAAAAGAATGATAAAATATACAAAAAGAATAATCAAAATAAGAATAATAAAAAAATAAGTTGTAGGAAAAAACGTTTCTCATGTATAAATTGACCTAAGATGCATCCAGGTGGCGAACACTCTTTTTGTAATAACGGGATTAAATGGAAAAAATAGTATTAACTTAGCTTTTCCTTATCTATGCTATTCTCAAATACCATTGCCACTTTTCTGACAATGCATCCCCACCCCTGATAGTATAACCATATTAATATATTTCTCCTTTAATTGATCTCAAGACACGTCATTGGCGCTTTGTGGAATTGGGTTTTTATAGTTTTAACCACTGGCGGATCAAGGGAGGCCGGGAGGGGACGTCATCCCCACTAGATTTTTTCTTGGTTACTTCATTCTTTGTTTTTCTTTTCTGTTTTTCACTCTTTTTAACAGATAAATTTGTTAATTTGGTCAATTATTGGCGGCCTTGTCACACTGGGCCTCCTAAGGTTTTGCTTATTGACGCTCTTGTCACATTGTCCTCCCCCCCCCCAAGATTTTGCTCTGTATCCGCCCCTGATTTCGACCGGATGAAGCATAGTTTCGCCTGAGTGAGAGGAATAGAATTATTTGAAATGATTTTAAAATGCGGATACACTATAGAATGAAACAATAGAAGGAAACATCATAATCTGATTTTTCTTATTTTGCTTATACTTATACTAATTTTATCGTATTTAACATATTTGATTCAGAAGAGGTCAACCACCAAATATTTACATCTGTTCAATTTGTGATCTACGTAGATATTTCCAACAAAAGGGCTTATAATAATGACAAACATTTTTGATAACATATCTGTTAACGGCTTGTTAGCTCAGTTGGTTAGAGCGTCGTGCTAATAACGCGAAGGTCGTGGGTTCGATCCCCACACGAGCCAAACTTTTTTGACTAAGCTTCTTATATCCAGTTAGTAAATTTTTATACCAATAGAAATTATCTTATTCTATCACGAATTTCATTAGCCTGAATGAGAATTTTTCAAAAAGAAATAGAATTGACATCATTTCAACAACTGAGAATGATGGGTATAATCAACAACAACTAGAATACCAAAATAAATATTACCAACAAAGACGCCTTTTTTAATTGAAATTAAATTAAATTATAAATAAGTACAAAAATGGTCCCTATGTATCATACCAGCAACCAGAAATTTCTCGAACTTATTAATCCCCATAAAACATCTCCCGTTTATAATGTTATCCACCCAATCCTCCATTGCAAACTGTCCCGGGAAAATCTCTTGCTCCAGGAAGAAATTTTCGAAACAAAATGTATTTCAGCTGAAAAAAAATTTTTTCATTTTGTTTATTAATGAAATGAATAAAATGAAATGTTGTTTCATGAGAGCCTGATTTAAATGCAAATTTTCACATAATTTTCACATAATTGACAATCTAAAAATTGATATTTTACCCAAATCAGACGTTGTCAATTTTTTTGCCAAATTACCAAATACATTTTGCCAATTTGGCATATTAAAAATTGGTCTGTCACCCAAGTTTATCCCTTGTCAGTATTTTTTGTCAGATTACCAAAGAGCATTACTAAATTACCAATTTGACAAATACAAGTTACAAATTGAGTTTTACCCAAATTATCCATTGTCAATTTTTTTTTTTAGGTTAGCAACTGGTTTTGTATTATATCAGGAGTTAAGCAGGGTTATGTTCTATCCCCCCTTATATGGATCATTTTGATGGACTTCGTCTTAAGGAGCACAGGAAAGGCAATTGGAGACCACGGAATCAAATGGGGAGGAAAAACGCTCCTGGACTTAGATTATGCTGATGATTTAAGCATATTAGATGAAAGTGTGAGCAAAATGAATGAATTTTTAGAGGTTTTGCGAGTTCAGGGTGCTAAAATAGGCTTGAAAATTAATGTTAAGAAGACTCAAGTCACTAAGGCTAGGAATAAGTGAAGATGAAAAGGTGACATTGGGTAACGAAAAGATTGATCAGGTTGGGTCATTTACTTTGGTAGTATTATTAGTAAAGATGGTGGGAGCAGTGAAGATGTTAAAAGCAGAATAGCTAAGGCTCAGGGTGTTTTTCACAGTTAAAACAAGTTTGGAAGAATAGAAAAATAAGTCTGCAAACCAAGATTAGAATATTGGAAGCTACAGTGATGGCAGTGGTTAAATATGGCTCTGAAGCATGGGCGCTCCGAAAAGCAGATGAAAATTTACTAGATGTTTTCCAGAGAAATTGCCTACGGATTGTTCTGGGTACCCGGCTAACCGACCGTATTTCAAACAGTAGGTTGTGCGAAATATGTGGTTCAATCCCGCTTTCTAGGGCTATAATGAAAGAAAGGTTGAGATGGCTAGGCCACGTTCTGCGGATGAAGGATGACAGAATGCCGAAGATTGTCCTTTTT
The DNA here is from genome assembly GCF_032884065.1 of Artemia franciscana. Taxonomy (NCBI): domain Eukaryota; kingdom Metazoa; phylum Arthropoda; class Branchiopoda; order Anostraca; family Artemiidae; genus Artemia; species Artemia franciscana. Next base: position 60,049,379 of record NC_088867.1, read on the forward strand.
GGCCAACCGTCTGGGGCTACACGGAAAGCAGGTCGTCCTTGTTTGGGTTGGGAGGATGTCATAAATAAAGATGTAAAGGAAATGGGAACTTCTTGGGAGGGTGTAAAGAGGGAGGCCTTGAATAGATTAGGTTGGAGGAGGAGCCTGCGTAGCTGTGTTGGCCTCAGGCGGTTTGGTGCTGCAATGAGTTATTAGTAGTAGTAGTAGTAGTAGTTGTAAATTTTTTTTACAAATTACCAAACAGTACTATCAAATTACCAATTTGACAAATTCCACAAAATAAAAATTTTAGACGAAAAGTTCATTAAGTCTGTCAAAAAGAACAAAAAGTTGTGGAGTCAGACAATTTTTACGAGTACACTTTCTACTTCTCTATAGTTAATAGTAAATATTACTCATATAATTTTCTGATTATTAGATCTTGTACATTCTTAGACCTTGCATAATACGGCAAATCAACAACAAAGCTTAATTATTGTAAAATAAATTGGACGACTATAGTCAAACTATTAAAGGCCACAAAAGCCACAATAGGAAGTTAATACCATAGCCCAGTCGACGGACTTATAGAAGGGATGCTGCATGATATCCTCGAATCCGGATTCTTTCCTACATCCAAGACGATCAGCTGGGTTTTTGTTCAAAAATCCCTTCAAAATTGATGACGCTTTTAGAGACAGAGAACGAGGAATGCGAATTGTCTTCTCCAAAATAACTATAAAACAAATAATGATATAATATCTAGGGAAGGATCTAACAGGCACATGCCCCCCCTACCAGCTGACACTAATTATCCTTATAACCAAAACCTTAGAGCACTAAAAACCAAATGCTTCCAAAGGAAACTCGAGACTCAGATTTCTCACGGACAACAAATACATGATTACTAGCTCGGTAGCCAATGAGAAGCCTAGAAAAATAGCACAACTGCCCACTCGTGCTTTGTCTTTTAAGACGTATGGATCCCGGTATGGATGTATAATGAAATAGGTTAGGAAGATTTTTGTAGAAGACTTCATAGGACAAATAAATCATTCAAGCAGTCCAATTTGAAAAAAAAATGAGCGGGTTTGATCTATGTTTCAATTTCTGCTTAAACTTATTATAAACGACGCCCTCCTTGCCGTCCATAATGAAAAGACATCCGGATATCGCTCGTAATTGTATTGCTTAGTGCCTTACAATGTCAGGTCTTACCAATAAACGAGAAAACACTTAAGACAAAAAGTTCAGCATTTTTACAAAACTTCTGATTTCCAATACTCTTTGGCGGCATTTGCATTACACATCAAACCGAAAAAAAAAATCATTGTGGCTTGCTCGCATCCATTTAATTAGCAATGAATCCTACTTTTTAAATCTTCCCTCAACATGTACCACTCTGTCGCTTTTCTGTTGGCAAGGCTGTCTTTTTCATACTTCATCCAAGGTATCCAGATGGGTGGTTCTGTAAGCTAAACAGCAGTTGGTGACTCTGGTTGGAGATCCCGAGCATGGCTAGTGCCGCAAGGCACCGACCTCTAGCTCTTTTGAGGGTCATCACAAGTCATGCAGTGGCATTGCTTGACACTATTTGTCTTTCCTTATATCGTAAACCAAATAAGAATCTATGTGACTTGAATGCACAACCAATCCTATACCTGGTGATTAACTCACTACCATGACTATCGGCATATCATTAAGTAACCGATGGCACCATGAGTCTTACTATACCAAATAAACAACAAATGCCTTCCTTTTTAACTATTTGTTATATATAGATCACATAACTAACCAATCAAACAATTTCCACTCAACACGCACAGTGATTCCTAAAATTGCTATCATCTCCTCTTGGAATGCACCAATTATTCATTCCCTCGCTAGCCTTTGAATTTTAAATAAAATGAATATATAATAAAATAACAATAATAATAATAAAAGACATAATAAGAAAGAAGAAAGAGTGAAAATACCAATACTTAAACTAAAAATTAAATCAAACGAAAATTGTTAAAAATAATTGCTAACCATTCTTCCAATGAATTTGCCCTTAGTTAATGTTTACAAACTTGCAAGGTCCTTAGTATTAAAACTTCTCATTGCATAAAACTTTTTCAATCAATGAAAATAGTTTTAATCCCAAAGTGGTACTTCAATAATTTAGGTTTATTTTAGTATTGTTTGTTTTATGCATTGTGCCGAGTTTATTTTCCTTTTTTGTGCTGCATCCGTTCTTATTTACTACAGATGTAAAATACCGAGTTTTCAGTTTTATATATTCATTTCTTCTTCATTTTACATTCTATTCTTCATTTGTTCTACATTTTCATCAACTAAACTAGCGACAGACAATATAATAGTAAAGTTCAGAAAACTTAAATAACAAATTATTAAGTCATTAATTCAAACAAACGTGATTAAAATTCACATAAGCGGTTGTTTATCAACCACATATATTCACATCTCTTATGGACCAGATAGAAAGAATAGTCACCTTGAAACAGGAAATCCTCGGTATTTTGATCCGGATTTTCTGACGCCCCAACTATGTCAAACGGACTTCTTCCAGCCAACATCTCAAAGAGCAGAACACCCAAAGCCCACCAATCGACACTGGAAAGACAAAAAACAAAATATTATGATGAAAAGTTCAAAAACAAAATAATTTGAAGCCCCAAATGAAAAAAAAAAAAAATGTTTGAAAATACGACCCATAAGGACAAAGGACATATACCATCCAGAAACATTGATGGCGGCAGTTGTCGAAATGTCAGCTGCCGGGTATTTTTTTTTTCACAGGGACAAGCAGCCAGGCTGTAGACCAACCTTGTAGAGGCTGGAATCGAACCACCGTTTACTAACCATTGATCAATCGACAGCGCCATCACAGGGTAAATGACACAACTAATAAAAGTTATACTTACTTAATCTACCGAAGGAATGTCAAATTCCAAATTAAATATTTCAACTCATTTTATGGTAAGGGATCTCATTCTTTTCGGATTCCGTACGGAGAGAATAGAAGCACAGGAGAGAATCGCAATCCAATGCTGCAGCTTTATCTTAGACAACGCTATACACATTCTAAGAAATTGAAATTGTAAAAAAGAAAGTAACACTGGTATTCAAGATAATACTCAAACGATAGGTGAAGCGAAAAATACCTGATGTGCTGTAAGAGCAAGAAGAAAGAGAACATCGAAAATACAATCAACCTTATAGGACAGGGTTGAAAAAAAATCAACTTGAAAAATCTTAAAGGAAAACCTTCCACCCTTTCAAATTATAGGGAAGAATTTAAAACAAATTGAAATATCATAGGAGGGTTTAAAGAGTAAAGCATTGAAAAGATTAGACCGGAGAGGGAGCATGTGCATGTGTATTGGCCTTAGGCGACTTGGTGCTCCAGCAAATCCTTGAGACCCACCAACTAAAGACCATGTCAGAACCCATAACTAATGCATCATAATATACAAATATCCCAATATCGTTGTTTTAAGTCTTATCCTAAGTCATCATCCTAAGCCTCAAGTCTTTCGTCACTTTCACTCCCTTGATTTTTGAATTATTGACTTGATGGAAGTGATGAAAGACTTAGGAGCCAGGTCCCGCTAAGGGCAACTAAAATTTTGGAAGAAACAACTAGCGAAAACAATAAGCAAGATAAAAAAACAATCAAGCCGTAAAAAGGATAGAAAGAAAAAACATGTGGCGGACCATAAAAGCTGGAAATTGATGGAAACAAAATCCATCACCATGTCTGGTGGTAGACAAGGTTAAGAAGCGAGAAATGACTAAGTATATATTTGGATATACTTTCCTTTATAGTGGAAAATTTATATGCACTGAACTCATATTGTTATAGGTTTTTACCTGAAGCTGTATTCCTCTCCTCGCAAGATTTCTGGGGCTATGTAATTTGGAGTCCCGCAAAAAGTAGATGTTGTATCACCAGGTCGAATACCCTCTTTACACATACCATAGTCAGTGAGTTTAATATGCCCTTCGTGGTCCAACAGTACGTTATCCAGCTTCAAATCACGATAAATAATACCTAAAATTACGTCAATTTCGGAATAATGCCACCAACCAACACGCTTGAGGACTAACTTAAAATAAATGATTAAATATATGAAAAAAACATTTCCTAAAATAAAAATTAATGATCTATCTAAATGAAAAAAAAAAAACATTTATATAATATGCATGGAAAAGACAATGGTCTACCGAAAAAATGGGGAAAAGTTCTGTGAAATTCAAAAAGACAATTGCTCAATAATGCACTACAGAAATATTATATCTGTCGGAACATTTTTTCTCTTTTCGAAAAAGAAAAATTATAACTTCAGATTTGAAAAGAAGAGGGATAAACACAAAAAAACTTTGCCAATCATTTGGTGAGTGTTTGAAAACTCACACACAGTGGCGTAGGAAGGGGGAGGTGGAACCCCCGAGGATTTTTCTTAGGAAACAGCAACAACTATGGATAACAGCTAAGAGACAAGGGTCAAAATAAAAAAAAAAAACGAAAACAAGAAAATCATGAGTTCGCTAGGGCAAATCAGGAATATTGTCTTACGTGGCAATTTCTCTTTAAGGAAAAGATGAAATCTGTTTAGTGCAAATTTTACTTTACACAAGGTGAATCTGTAATTAGTAAATACCCCATTTAAATTGGTCAAGGAACCGTTAGGTCATGGATCAGAACTTCTTCTTCAGCCTGCCTCTTCTCCTGTTTTGAATAGACATTTAAGTTTTGCAAATAAAAATATATGCTGATTGCTGTTCTCGGCCGTTTAAACTGCACAAGCAATACAGCTTTTTGATCCAAAGAGATTCTGTAGACCTTACGGCTGTTCATTTTTTGGGGTGCGGGAGTTAGTCTGAGCCTGCTTTGTGCATCCGTTGTTGTGCATTTTTGAACATGTTGTCATGTTATGAACTAAATCCGCTGTCGTGTATTTTCTAACCTATTATCGTGTTGTCTTACATAGTTGTTGGGTTGGTTGAAGCGAATTCAAACTAAGTGGAGCTTAAGCAAATCTTCACAACTCACTTCAAATGACATTTTTGTCAGTTTGGAAAAAGTAATTCCAAACTGATGAGGAGGTGAGTAAAGCAACCATCACAATTAGCTTTAAATCCGACGTCAAGCATTTTAAAAAATATTGTCATGTTATCAACTAACTCTGACATTGTCGTCGGTGTGGTAACAGTGATTCCAAACTGGGGGGTAGCTTAAGGAAACCATCACAATTCACCCTAAATCCGCTGTCGTGTATTTTCTAACATATTATCGTGCTGTCTTACATAGTTGTTGGGTTGGTAGCAGCAAGTTTAAACTGACAAGAAGCTTAAGCAAATCTTCACAACTCACTTCAAATTCACCGTTGTGCATTTTCGAACATGTTGCAATTTTATCAACTGATACTGACATTGTCGTCGGTTTGGTAACAGTGATTCTAAACTGACAGGGAGCTCATAGAAACCGTCAGACTTCACTTTATATCCATCGTTGTGGATTTTCCAATATGTTGTCATGTTATTTACTGACACTGACACTGTCGTCAGTTTGGTAGCAGTGATTCCAAACTGACGAGGGGCTCAACGAAAGCGTCAAACTTCACTTCATATCCGTCGTTGTGCATTTTCAAATATGTTATCAAGTTATTAACCAACACCTACTTTGTTGCCGGGTTGGTAGCAGTGATTCCAAACTGAGGAGGAGCTCAACGAAACCGTCACACTTCACTTTATATCCATCGTTGTGGATTTTCCAATATGTTGTCATGTTATTTACTGACACTGACACTGTCGTCAGTTTGGTAGCAGTGATTCCAAACTGACGAGGGGCTCAACGAAAGCGTCAAACTTCACTTCATATCCGTCGTTGTGCATTTTCAAATATGTTATCAAGTTATTAACCAACACCTACTTTGTTGCCGGGTTGGTAGCAGTGATTCCAAACTGAGGAGGAGCTCAACGAAACCGTCACACTTCACTTTATATCCATCGTTGTGGATTTGCCAATATGTTGTCATGTTATTTACTGACACTGACACTGTCGTCAGTTTGGTAGCAGTGATTCCAAACTGACGAGGGGCTCAACGAAAGCGTCAAACTTCACTTCATATCCGTCGTTGTGCATTTTCAAATATGTTATCAAGTTATTAACCAACACCTACTTTGTTGCCGGGTTGGTAGCAGTGATTCCAAACTGAGGAGGAGCTCAACGAAACCGTCACACTTCACTTTATATCCATCGTTGTGGATTTTCCAATATGTTGTCATGTTATTTACTGACACTGACACTGTCGTCAGTTTGGTAGCAGTGATTCCAAACTGACGAGGGGCTCAACGAAAGCGTCAAACTTCACTTCATATCCGTCGTTGTGCATTTTCAAATATGTTATCAAGTTATTAACCAACACCTACTTTGTTGCCGGGTTGGTAGCAGTGACTCCAAACCATCGAGAAGCTTCAGTAAATCTTCAAAACTCACTTTTAATCTGTTGTTGTGCATTTTCAAACATTTTGACATGTTAACAACTGATATTGACAACTGAGCTGACGGTTTCTATGAGCTCCCTGTCAGTTTAGAATCACTGCTATCAAACTGACAATAACGCTATTTTCAATTGATGACCTGACAACATGTTGGAAAATGCACAACAACAGATTAGAAGTGAATTTTGAAGATTTACTTAAACTCCGCGTTGGTTTGGAGTTGCTGCTATCAACCCGGCGACAAAGTGGGTATCGGTGAATAACTTGACAACATATTTAAAAATGCACCACGACGGATATGAAGTGAAGTGTGACGCTTTCGTTGAGCCCTCGTCAGTTCGGGCAGGTAGCAGCGATTCCAAACTGACAAGGAGAATAAGTACATCTCCAAAAATGACATCTAATCTGTTTTTGTGCATTTTCAAACATGTTGTAAGGTCATCAACTGACAATATCATTATTGTCAGTTTGGTAATCAACCGATTATCTTCATATTAGCATTATCTTCAGTTTAGTAACAGTGATTCCAAACTGACAATAAGCTCAAGAAAACCAGCATAAATCACTTCAAATTCGTTTTTCCGCACTTTCTTGCATGTTGTTATGCCATCAAATGGCATTAACATTGTTGTCAGTTCCGTAGCAGTGATTCCAAACTAAGGAGGAGCTCATGGAAATCATCACGTTTTGTTGGCGGCAATCTTCGCTGGCAACACTCTAAGGGGAAGATATTACTAAACTTGATCGCAGATATGACGAGTGTCTCGATTAGTAAGGTAATTATCAAGAGAATGAACCTTAATTGCATGTTACTTTTGACAATTTTTTTTACATTCGCCCATCTTCCTCTATGGTCAATCGAAGATTGAAAAAAAAAACTTGAAAAATTACTTTTTTTTATTTCTGTCTTTTTTTATATTCAGTAAGTTAATCAGTAATTTCTTATGGCTGGAGTATTTCTACTAATTTTTATAGTTTTTAACTAAATACCTATTTTTATAAAAGTTTAATAGTTCACATAGTCACAATAAATAAAATTCAAAAATTAACCAAATTATGACACTCACCTCGTTTATGTAAAAAATTTAAGGCCAACGATATCTCAGCAGAATAGAATCTGGCATGCTCCTCAGGTAGACGGCGTTGACGCTGCATATGATACATCAAATCCCCACCCCGAACAAATTCAATAACAAAGAAAAGGCGCGAAGCAGACTGAAAGCAGGAATGAAGACCAACAAGGAATGGATGATTTGATGCTGTTTCAAAAACATGCTTCTCAGTTTGTACCCAATCAATATCCTAGAAATGACCGTACTTAAAAGACAAATATTTGTTGAAAGAAGTCTATAAAGGTAAATATACAAGGGTATAAGTTGATAGAAGAGGTAAAAGTTTATGAAAAAAGATTTTACAGAATATTTTACAGCAATGGTCACCACGTCAAACTTTTCTTTTTAATGGTTGTATTTGTTCGTAGGTGGTGCAATAACCTACTATAGTAGCCCAATTTTGGACCCTCTTTAGTGGTGCCACAACCAATGCGTACCATTGAGACAGAATAGGCCAAGTTTACCAATGAATGTATACTCGAGATGTCACTATGACCTGGTCATGGTGACATATAGTGACATAGTGACTGTCATCAGTTTTGACCAATATGTTTTCGTCGTACGAACAAACCTACTGAAACTACTAGAGGAACTGTTTTAATAGTGGAAGAACCCAGAAAAACTGTTTATATTTTCTAAAGACAATCTTTTTTTGCTTTTTTTTCTTTTTCTTTTTTCATGTTCCAAATTCAATAAAAAAAATCGTTTATTATATTGCTGTATTTCCCAATAGTTAGTCTTTTATTCCTAAATTTACAGCACCAGGTACAATTAGATATCTTAGTTTCCACTAGTCTTTAGTCGAGGTTTATAGATGACTATTGAATCTTTTTTTTTTTTTGAAAGAGTCAACAGAGAAACTTTTAGGGATTACTTCATTAGGAAGATCATTCAAGATCGAAGTGCAACGCTGGATGAAGCTGTTCTTCAAGTAATCCGTTCTCAGTTTTCCATCATCAAGATAATTGGACCGAGCCGTGTGCCTTTGTGTCTGTATTGTTGGTCGGACAATCAGGGGAACAATATGAGCAAGATTTAGAGAAGGAGATGAATTCAGGTACTTGTGGAAAACAGGCATCGATACTACATCAAACTTCTCACTAACAGACTAGAGAGAGTCGTGGAGAACGACTAGATCGGCACTAGTAGCCCTATTTTAGATCTTTTGGAGTGGCGTCAGCAACGTTTTCCAAGCACCAGCATACAACAGGCATCCATACTCATTAATGGGTATGATGCAAGACTTGTAATTTGGGATGATCGAGCTGAGCGGTAGAAGGTTTTTGCAGTGAAGGGTTATCCCCAGCTTTCTTACGCAGGAGGTTCTCATCCAATCGAAGTGAGTGTTCCAAGAGACATCGGTAGGGAAGTAGATTCAAAGGAAACGAAGATGGTCGACTTTCTTTATAGCTCCGTTTTACCCTTTTTGAGCAGTAATGATGCTCCCCAGCTATATACTCTCCACCTTAAGCTTTTGACTATAAAAAGTGTTATCCCCTTTTAACTGTAAGTTTGTTAAATTCCCTATTAAAAAATAGAGTAAAATATTAAAGAAAGACGAATATAATACAACTTATCAAAACTATCTTAAAATTTAATTAGAAACGATTTGCTCTTATCAAAAGAAAATTTTGTTCTAGAAAAAAAAATATTCTATTAAATGGGTTTGGTTATTATTGAAGATAATAAAAGTGAAATTGAACAATCATATAGAAGTAATCCAATTAGATCAGATCGTAATTGTGATTATGAAATTGCCTTAGCGCAGTGTAGTTTATGATATTCGTGGCATAATATTAGTGATAAATTTAAAAACAATACATTTGAGTGTAGAAAAAATACATAGCAACCATGGATAAATGTTGTGATACCTAATGGTATGTATGATGATGAGTGTTTCAATTACTTTCTAAGTCATTATTTTAATACATCTAGAGAAATTTTCCCAATAACTGTTTCTTCAAATCCTACAACAATGAGATTTGTTATATTATTGAACGATAATTATAAATTTAAATTTAGTAGCGATTTAAGTATTATTTTAGGATTTGAAAATGATGTTATACATCACATAAGATTAATGAAGGTACAAAACTTCCGAATATTACAAGAAAAGTGGATAAAATCCAAATCCACTGTTCATTCAATCTTATTTAATATGGCCCCTTCCACCTCTTAGTTCGTTTATTTTCCCGTTAGTTTTCACCTGTTTTCGCTTTATAGTTGTGTTATCTCTTAGCAGTTCTTTCGTTAGTTGAGTTATGGTTGTGGTATATATGTTTTATCGCTCGTATAGTTGTGTTATTTTCAAATTATACTCCATAATAGAGAGGCTCCGAACACCCAGCATTGTATATTAAGCTCTGAATTTGACGTTTTTTTCTAACGTGACCAGATTCGTCCTGCGTCCTGCGCCCTTTTCATTGAATTTTTCTTCCCCCATGACATATTTCTCCAAGGAAAGATCCTCCCACATAGCCCCCTCCCCTCAACCCTACCCCCAAAACCAAAAAATCCCCTGAAAACGTCTGTACACTTCCCAATAACCATTATTATATGTAAACCTGGTCGAAGTTTGTAACTTGCAGCCCCTCCCCCGGGGACTATAGGGGAGTAAGTCGTCCCCAAAGACATCCTATTATTTTTTTCGACTATGCTGGATAAAATGGTAATCTCAAAATTTTGATCCGTTGACCTTGGGAAAAAAATGAACATGGGAGGGGGCCTAGATGCCCTCCAATTTTTTTGGTCACTTAAAAAGGGCACTAGAACTTTTCATTTCCGTTAGAGTGAGCCATCTTGCGACATTCTAAGACCACTTGGTCGATACGATGACCCCTGGAAAAAAAAAAACAACAAATAAACACGCACCCGTGATTTGTCTTCTGGCAAAAAATACAAAATTCCACATTTTTGTAGATAGGAGCTTGAAACTTCTACAGTAGGGTTCTCTGATACGCTGAATCTGATGGTGTGATTTTTGTTAAGATTATATGACTTTTAGGGGGTGTTTCCCCCTATTTTCCTAAATAAGGCAAATTTTCTCAGGCTTGTATACTTTTGATGGGTTAGACTAAACTTGATGAAACTTATATATTTGAAATCAGCATTAAAATGTGATTCTTTTGATGTAGCTATTGATATCAAAATTCAATTTTTTAGAGTTTTGGTTGCTATTGAGCCGGATCGCTCCTTACTACAGTTCGTTACCACGAACTGTTTGAAAAAAATATCTCGTGATAAAACGAAAAGAGTGAATTAATTCTTTGAAAATGTCAATTATACATTAATCAGGTAGACTTATCGATTTGAATGGTGATAATGTTGGTTATGTTTTAGATTTGAGGCAAGCTTAACAAAATTGAAAAAAGTGTAATGTTTATTAAATTAGTTTTAATTCATTCTTTCTCTTATAAATGATTGTGTAAAAATATTTAATAAATTTTGTACCGTAATAAATGTTGATTAATAAAAAAAATGTTATGCACAAGCTAATACGGTAGTGGTAATGGTATTTTCTTCAACAATATAGCTAACTCGGAATTATTCAAGACTTCCCTGAAAAATATAGAAGATGAAGCTTCATCAGTGTATAGTAATATGATTAAACATCAAATAGAGTTAGTAAAAAATAGAGGTATTGAATACGGGAAAGAATTCATCGATTTAAATAGAAAAGAATTAGATGATGTATTTAAAAATTAAAAATCAATAAAATAAGCTATTGGGAGTAATAAAAGTATAAAGATAGAAGAGTTCGAGAGATCTCTTAAATGCGTTGATTACAGACAAGAGGTTAAAAATTTCTGAATGAAATTTATTTAATAAATTTCTTCTCTGTATAAATCGAATTTAATTAAGTTGTTGCTCCTTATTGGCAAATATTTGAAAAGCCTATTGTTGATGATTCAACAGTGAAATATGAATTTACAAAATTAGAGAAACAAATTTTAATGTTTCAGAATTATCTAATTTTAACTTTATAACAAAAGATTTACAATCATGAATCCTGGTGATGGCTATCTTCATGTAAAAATAAAAATAACCCGGGACGCTGGGTTGAATACGAATGCTGAAGATATGACTACCTTAACAAGTAATTGGTTTAATTTGTTTAGAAATGCTAAATATATCACTAATTGTAAAGCAATTGAATCTATTGATTATGTTGGTGTGTCAACAACCGTTAAAAATATATTTGAATTTTCTGATGATTATTCAAGAAGCACAACCACGGACATGTTTTGGTATAAAGATAAAAAGCAAACAATTGTTTCATTTGCACAAGAAAGTGAGTTTGTAAGTACTTTCAAAGCTGCTGCAAAAGCAGGTGAAAAACCGATAATAAAAACAAAGAAAAATGATAAATTTAATAGCGGTCTATTAAAAAGATATAATAAAACAAAAGAAAGTCATGTAGTTACCATGTACTTTCTGTAATCAAGATTATTTGGATTTTGTCAAGTCAAAAATCATGTATTTAGAGGTGTTACTCACCAAATTACGTTGAAAAGGAATAATAATAATAATATGATTATAAAAAAAAGGTTCTCAAAATTTTAAAGTAGATAGAATGTATTTATCTTGGATTCTCCCATTATTAAATCCGGTTTATTCATTAGAAATGAGTTAGAAGGTAAACTAGTTAAAAACAATTCTTTTGAATTAAAATGGGAAGCGTGTAACACTTATAAAAGCGATTATAGAAATGACAAAGAATCGACATGGAGAGCAGTTTCTGAAAGATATAATACAACTAAAATTGTTATAGCATTAAAGAAAACAGAAAAAGTTCATAATGCTTCACAAAATAATACGGTATTTGATCATATGAATATGAATAGAACTGAAGTGAGAGTGAATGGATATAAATATCCACAAGAAGATTTAAAATGTGATTTTAGTACGAATAATAGGGATTATTCTGATATTTATCAAAGATTTTTACATTTAGGATACAAACATCAAAACGTTGATAGTGGAACTTTTGTTAACTATAATGACTTTAAAACAGTATATCCATTGTTTTGTTTTGATGTTTCAAAACAAGAACCTAATATTTGTGCATCTGGATCAACTGCTGATATAGAAATTAAACTTTTGTTATATGATAAGCCTGATAAGCCATACTACATTTACTGCATTGTGTTTTCAGAAAGAAAAGCAAACGTGGATGTCAATGATCATAAATTATATGTTAACCTATAAATTATTTCCGATTCAAAAAATTTATCTTATAAAATCGTCTCCTAATAAATGGAGAACCTTTTAAGAGAAATCAAAATCGAAAATAAATAAAATCGAACCGTTAAAAAAGAAGACTTGGATCTAGGAATTGAATATGAAATTAAAGCAATGAAATGTGTAAAAACTAAATATGGAAATAAACTCGTTATTACTATTAACTTTAAAGGTGAAGCGGTTGATATCTTTGCACCAAAACGATTTGATTCTACACCAGCTGATTTTGAAAGAAATTAAAAAAAATTAGATAAAGGTATGATTTTCAAGGTTATTGAAAGAAAAGGGAAACATAATAATAATTATCTGGATATTGATATCAAACTATCAATTAAGTATTAAGTCATATTAAATTATTACATTGAATTATTAGCATAGGAAGAATGGAATACAATTATTTAATTCTTATTTCACGAGAACTGTTTTGATCTTAACGCTCATGATGGGAAATAGTAAAAAATATTGGAGATTTTTATTTAAAATAGTGTAAATTCAAATTAAAAATGAGATAAATTGGATTGATTTAATGAGTGGTCCAGCTCCTGTATTCCTTATGCTACTACTAATTTCTGGAGAAATCCACTCTGGGGGTGCATCTCATTTTGAGACACCGAGAATGGGTGTGACACTTGCTCTTATTTCTGACAAAGTTCGGTGAAGATCTTATAGGCTACTCTGCAAGGTGTTCTGGTAATACAAACACTTCCCCCCCATTAATTCCCCACGAGTCACATCAGGTCTTCATCCCCAAACGCAAGAACTATGGCACTAGCATTTGCCTTCTATAACGTTTGGTTAAAATCTTGCTATATTTTCCTGCAAATGATCTAATAACATGATTGACCCCTTAATCCCCCCCCCAATGAAATGGATTATGTCAAAACCCCTACATCCAGGACGCTACAACTAGGACCCTTCATCTAACTCCCAAAAAAAGTTTGATTGTGATCCGATAGCCTCTTGTGGTAGACGTTCTAACGAAAAAAAAAATGCTTAGGACGCCCTCCTTCCACATACTGACCACTAAGCAGAGCACTTACTCTTACTTTCAATCAATTTTGGTTGAGAGCTGACAACCTCTTGGTTACATGTTCTCACACTCTCTCCAGTCACTTTCCACTCACTTATCTACTTCCACTCGCTCACTTACCTATGAGTGGAATCAGGGATGTAGGTGTTTTAGTCTACTTCTGGGCTATGCCTTTGCATAAGAACTAATTTCCTCTCCTCTCCTAAGAGTGGAATCACGGATGAAGGTCTACTTCTCGGCTATACCTTCGCGTGACATTTTAATTCCATTAAAGTAGAATTTTTTTTTTTAAATCAGAGCCTATGATTGGCAGATTAGCTTTTCCAGAGTGATTTCCTAGAAGTTTAAAGAGATACAAAACCTAGCCTCAGATCACAAAACACAAGATTCAGATCAGCCTCAGATCAGATCACAAAAGATTTTACGAAAGTTTTCTTTTACTTCTTATTGAAAGTATTGAGCAGGATAAAATAGAAATGGCTTAAATATTCATCGTTACTGGACTTGACATCGTTAGTCATCATTACTGGACCCCTTTTCACCACCAAAAACAATAAATAAAACAACAACAGCAAATCAGTAGTGTTGCTCCGCAACATAATTAGGCCTACGATCTTAATAAAAGCAGCATGTATTTGCAATAAAAATTGGTTGTCATAGCAACCCTCTTTATGGCGGTTTGACAACCGTCACAACAATTAAAATTTATCAGTAGAACTTAACCCCGCGGCCCCCAGTACGCTACGATAGGCTACGAAGGTATCACAGTGCCAATTAACTGTGTAAGACATCACAGGTTCGAGCCCTCCTGGTGGTAGATTTTTATAGAAAACTTCCATTATCGTCATTGCGCCTCATCTGATATATTATGAATCGTGCATTAATCCTTCGGAGGTAAGTCCGACACATCTAAAAGTTGAGGTTGTGATAATGAGACATTACGAAACTGATTATTAATTTGAAAATCGCTTCCGAATAAACCAATATAAGCGGGCAGGCAGAGATGAAGGGTTACTTATTTCAGGTCCTTGTATTTCATTCTCGCCCCCACAAAAGATGTGTTTACTTCCTCATATCTTCCATATAATTAACCCTTTTGTTCGTTTTTCAAAACTACATCGCTCTTCCCTGAAACAATTCCACGTAGACACCTGTAAACCAAAATAATAGTGATTGGTTAGAAAACTGACAGTAAATACCTACTTCATCATCCGTGACAAGTTCTTTTTTTATGACTTTCATGGCATAAACTCGCCTATTCTTCCTTAATTCAACAAGTAATACTTTGGCATAAGATCCACGACCAATGACTCGAACCAACTCAAAATCTTTGATTGAATACTGACGCTGAGTTCCGGGCTCAAGAGCTTCGTCTGGAAACGAGATAAAGATAAACTAAGCAAGAAAGCAATTTTTACAAACGTCTTAATGTAGAAAGCTAATATAGAAAGCATCTTAATATAGAAAGCATACTATTTATAGCAGAAACACGGTATTGGTAGTCGCTACAAAGGTAGTCACAGTAGGACTGGCACACATTTAATTTGAACTTCTACATTGCAAGTAGACACAGATTGGTACTTAACAACCACATAAACCTTAAATAACTATTTTTTTGCGTATCTATTTATAAAGTATATCAACCAAATAATTTATTCATACTAGAAAATTTAATGTCTATGTTACTGTGAATGTCCGAAATCTGGTTAATGTCGACATTCACTGGTGAATGTCCAAAATTTGTTTTTCCCTGCTTGGATTCAATTAGCTTTGCGAGTCATCTTTTGCAGTCTTATTCAAGCTATGATGGTAAAAGTTAAAGCTAGGCTGTACTATGTTAGTTTAGGTTAGGTTAAATTTGGTTATAAATATCAGAGACGGGTTAAAAACCTAAGCTAACCTAATCTAGCCTAACATAACCTGTCATCATCAAACCTTGCATAAAACTATAAAAGTTGTCTGGCAACGCTGACTAAATCCAAGGGGAAAAAAAAATATTTCGGACATTCGGGAGTGCATGTCAACATTAATGAGCTTCAGCAATGAGATACTCAATTTCTGAACTGATGATCGACGGAAAGGTGGTAAAAATACCAACAAAAAAGGAGGTCACTTCCGTAGCCGACAACATAGTACCATCTTCTTTCAATACCCTTAAGTAACTGGTTGTCGCTTTAGCAGCGAGTTTTTTTTACTGACAAATGCCATTTGTGTGGAACTGCCGTAAGTAAGGGCATAATTTTGTCCTTCATATATTGTCTCTTCACTCGCCTGTTAAGTTTGACAACATAGCTCCGTAACTTGGGTGAAACAACTGAATCGCTATTGCTACGAAGGTGGCAGTTAGTCTTAATTAGGTCCCTGTGGTTGCTTGTGATCCATGGTTTATCAGTATCTGTAACGGTAATGACTTCAGTCGGGAAACAGACATGGAACTTCTCCTGAAGTAGGCTATTTAGCTTAAGGACTTTGGCGTTGATGTGCGACTCGGAGCAAATGCCATCAAACTTGTATTTGCCGATCCAACAACCGAACGTAGAAATTGAATCTCTTGTTAGTTGTCGTATAGTAGTTTTGACTCGTTTGGTTTTGGGGATTGCTGAATTTGCTTCCCAGAAAATTATGAAATGATCGGAATTCTGGAGGGGTCCTAGGAACCGCAGTGCATCATAGAAGTCTGTAAGGTTTGTTAAGACCAAGTCAAGTATGCTGCCACTCTCATGGGTCGGTATTACGACAACTTGCCGCAAATCCGAGGCATTGGAAACCTACTGTTTGTTTGTTTGGTCAAAGTCACCAACAATCGCAAAGGCAGGAGAGGCATACTTTCGGCGCATTTTGTCTACGAAAAACTGTATGTGCTCAATAGGTTATTTCCTGTTTCTAGTATTCTCAGGGTAACAGACCGATGCGAATATCAAACACGAGAATCTTCTTGATAAATGTGTTGGTTAACATTCCGTCCACAATACCTCATGGTCGGAGTCAATTGGCTCACTTAACAGCTTTGACGGTAGGTCGTCCCAAAAGTAAAGTTCTACACCGCCTCCACGACGATTCAGGCCGCGGTCACGATGAGTATTAAAGTAGCCAGTGTAACTTTTAATGCGAGCTGACTCAGAAGTAATGTCCCAGCATTTACTTATTATTGCGATTGAGGCGTTGTTCTGCTTGATTATAACTTCAAGTTCGTCGATTTTATTGTTCCAGGAACCAGCGTTACACGAGTATATTAGGCAGCTTTTGTTTAGCTGAAAAACACTCAGGATGTAGACAAGGCGGCGTTTTGTCACAATCACTAATCATAACCTGGTACTGGTACTAGGCAACTTGGTTTACGCGGCAGGGCTTTAGTCTTGGTACTAGTTAAAATTAACGCTGGTATGTTCATCCCTTTTTTGAGTCTCTCTCCACGTTTCCCGTGATGAGATCGTTTGATTGATGTTGTGGCGATGGTAGAGCCATCTTGTGGCACTTCTAGAAGTCCAAATAGCAGTAAGCTGCAAATATAGATTGCGCCACTTCTCGCATTTAATTTGCATGACAATAGCACTAAGCAAAGTCAGCAGCCCTAAGTCTTTGGTTACTCACACCATCACTTCAGGAAACGCGAAAAAAACAGCACAAAACAAGCTAAACTGAGATGACGAGGGTAACCTGTTTCATAGCGCTCAGAGCGCTGTAGCACATCATACTTTACCTCCCCCCCCCTTATGTGCAAATATATAGTCCAAATATATTTCTAAGGTATTATATTTTTATCTTACTTTTGTATATTTCGTTGGGATTGAGCGTTAGAGAAACATATTAGAAGAATATTAGATAGGGGGTATATGATACAAGTACCTTACATTCTTCTGGCTCTACTATTTTCTTTAAAAAAAAAAAATTTCAAGTGTCCGAAAAATTTTCTTTTACTCTAGGTTATATGCACCTATCAAACAGTAAAATATTATAAACAATTCAACGAATCACGGAGCAAAAAAAAATTACTGAATTTTATTCTACGAATCTGTCAATCAAAAAATAGAAGAAAAAGAAAAAAAGACTATCTAAATTTCAAGCTCCCCTTCAAACTTTATATTGATTTTCAGA
Source organism: Artemia franciscana (assembly GCF_032884065.1). NCBI lineage: Eukaryota > Metazoa > Arthropoda > Branchiopoda > Anostraca > Artemiidae > Artemia > Artemia franciscana. Next base: position 60,067,346 of record NC_088867.1, read on the forward strand.
TTTCATGTAATGACCTTACGTACCTTTTTTTCAGAAAAGAAAAGAATACGCCATGCAAAGTGACAGTTTTACCACTATAAGTGTTTAAATTCGGCTCAAAACTGGCTATACAAATAAGTCAAACAGGAAGAAACCATCAACAATTTAATATAACGAAAATATATGTGGGAAAGGGACAAAGGTTTTTTCTAATGGAGATACAAAAACGGTATTTTTCAAAATCTAATGGGGGAGGGGGCCATAAATAAACACTAACGATAATCAAACCTCAGTAGAAGATAAGCTACAATCAAACGATTCGAAAGCCTAGACAAAGGGCTAAAAACAAAGGGCAAAATATTGCAAAAAAAGGAGAGGGCTAACAAGAATAAGTCAGTCAATTCGTGCAGGCGGCTAAAAAAGGTCACTGAAATCCTAGTCCCTGAATCTATCAAGCAAAAAGGAAAAAAGTCATCGGAATTTCACCCTCTCCCCTCCACCTCTTTAGATTTCTAATGATTAACATGTTTCTGTAATGACCAATCGATTTTTTTTTACCAAAAAATGAATAACGCTTTAACAGTGGTAAGTCTCTGCCGCTATAAGCATTTACATTTATAACAAAATTGAATGAAACACCTCTTACCTGCTTCACCATCAACAATAGGTGATATTTCAGCACATATATCTGAATCCAAGGAGGTCTTACCAAACGCCCCAACAGAGGCAGTATCGATTCTCACTGGCACTGAAAGTAAAGAAAAAATAATTTACTCAATTAATTTCACGCACAAATCCTTAAGATCTTTTTTTTCTTTTTTTATTGGATGCTTTAAAGGATCTTTCAATAAAACAGAGGCTTGATAAACGATTAAGTGAAGCTGATAAAAGAGGAAATTTAATTTAGTCTCGGATGAATCAAAGCTGACAGCGGACGACCACATGGGTTAGAACCGTGAATTTAGTCTTCGAAGAAAATTTTAGGGAGACGGCACTGGCTCCTCTGCTGGACGTGACCAAGCCACCGAAGGTACTGAAGCTGGATCTTGGAGGGATTGTGTGCTGGATAAGGCGTCGAGGACTTTAACATTCGAAATGCTTTCAAGGCAGGTGATTCCAGCGATTTGGTAGAGGTACTTAGTTTCAAATGCTGCGAATCAGCATTAATAACCCACTTTCATCGTCCAAGTTTCACAAGAGTAGATTGCGATACGGGTGATCAAGGTATCAAAAAGTCGCTTCAAAAAGTCGCTTCAAAAAGTCGTTACTTACGCCGTAGAGACGTATATTTGCTCGGGTATAAGGGCTTTGAAAATGGGAATCGCAAGGGCGAGTCACTTTTTTATGTCTTTTGAGTAATGGTTGTCACTGGTGAGCAGACTACCAAGGTAAAGGAACTCGTCAGCCCACTGAATACCTTCTCCGTTTAGTTTCAGTTATGGCTTAATTACATTCTGCAGATTCCGTGAGCAGAACACAACCTCTGTTTTGGATGCTAGGTAGATCATCGGGCGTTTCAGTCGTTTAACTGATGTCATCGGCGTAGACTAGCCTGTCTGTCAGAAACTTCTCTATATTTGTGCCGCAAGTTGATTGCACCATGGTGATGACAGCTGTAAGGGAAAGATTAAAAGCTCTGAGGATAGGAGGCATCCTTGAAGGATTTATACGGACGTCTAGAAGTTATTAGTGAAACCCTCATTAGTCGCGACACGACTTCTAAATTTAAAGTTTGAAAACGTCGACTAGGTTTTGTGGGATTCTGTAGTCAGGGAGGATAGACTAAAGGTCATTTATTCCAATAAGGTAAAATGTTAGTTCAGGGCCAATGAAGAGTTCGTACAGGTTGTAGTCAAATTCATATATTTTACAATATCTGACAGTTTATCAGATAGTTTGATAGGATATTTATTCAGATAGTTTAGTCAGATATTGAATAATTTAGAGGTTTATTGACAACTACGACTACCATGAACCAATCTAAAGATGATTGCTGTTTGTTTTTTTGGGAAGGGCTGTAATTTAAGCAATATAAACCGAATACAAAAAGACATTGATGCGTTGACAAAATCTTCAAATGACAAAATGTCTCCAGAAAAAAGCTTCTTGTTAAAGATAGGCTTGACGGAACCGTATTGGATTCCCAAATTAGACATTCTCGTTGGGGAATCTTTTTTAACAGGTATTGGCTCCAGGATCGGTCGTTATTCTATTGTTAAAAATACTAAGAGCTAAATAGAATCTATGTATTAAAATATTCAGAATTTGAGCGGCAGCTTTGCTAACGCGGTGCGTCATACCGTTTTTTGGCACCTTCGGTACATTTGCCTGAAGTTCTTTTTCTTGCCATTGCCATAGAACTCTTTCTAGACTAGAAAATAAACTGTCTGAATAAATATCTGAATAAACTAAACCAGATTCAATCCAAAGACAAAATCTGGAAAACTGTGAAAATTTTGTCAATGGTCAATCTCCGAGGAATGAAACCGACCTAGTATTCTTCAACGACTAAGGACGAAAAGTCAATGCAATTATCTGATAATTCAATGACTAGGGGAAACTGTGAAAATTTTTGTTAATGGACAATCTCCGAGGAATGAAACCGGCCTAGTATTTTTCAATGACTAAGGACAACACAGCTCGGATCCTCTGAAGTATAATAGAAATAAAGATACTGGCAGTCTGGCCTTGTTAGGCTGATAGGACGGTAGTTATCGCCCATCACCTTTGACCCTTTTTGGTGAGGTGAAATGATTGTGGACTCGGCCCGTGAAATCATGATATGTCCTTCCTAGGCGACAGGGGAGATCTTGTGGAAAATTTCTATATGTGGTTCATACTCGAATCATATCGAATATGATTCAAATCATAGGACCAATCATATTTTTACTCAACATTGTTGTTTTTGCTTTTTGTGGGTAATAAATTCACATTATAATTATTATTACATATCTACCCAAAACCCCAGTATACCAGAAAATATTCTTTTAAGCAATTAAAAAAATATACGTCCACCAAACAATATGTTTATCTGCGTTATGGCTTCTTGCATTATTGTTTATTTATCAGGGCTCAAGAGGAGTCAGAAGTGCTTTTCTCGAGAAAAAAAATTATCACTATTATCAAATATCCAGCTTTTAATTATTATTTCAAGTTTGAATTGAAATTGTCAAAAACAGATCTTCCGGTATTTTCTGCAGAGTAATTCATCTGCTGTGACCAACACTCCGAGTGGATTGTCGTACTATCCCCACAAAAAACTCATTTTTTGGAATTCTAATTACCCACAATCTCGGTAAATCGGTGAAAATTACATACAGCACTAAAGTGGACCCAGGTCCAGAATATATGTAAGCATCCGACAGACTCTTTTAGCATTGGTTATAAATTTCAAGGCCGGTAAAAGCTGAGAAAATTATACCAAAACCAAACCGAATTTATTTATTCCTATAAAAGTGTATTGCTATGAAATTTTTTTTAGAGCTTCAACAGCAGCTGAAACTCATCAGGAAATAGTAAGAAATTCAGTTTTGACTTCAAAGAGAAATACGGAGTTTCCCTGTTTTTGGGAGATTAGTATTTAGGAAAAGCGAAAAAAATTGACTACATCCAATAATAGCATAGAGTCTAGGAATTATGAAAAATCAAAGAGTGTAGTGGTGTGTTTAATACTTAATAAAGTGGTTAAAAATTAACTGGGCCCAATAATAGCAGATAAAAGAGTCTAGAAATTATGAAAAATAAAAGAGTATACTGGTATGTATAACATTGAATAGAAATGGCTCATTGAGTCAGGATTAGCGTAGATGTCTGACAAGCGAGATCGCAAGAAAGTCCGAAACCACAAGAAAATCTTGTTTTTTTATATATATATATATATATATATATATATATATATATATATATATATATATATATATATATGGTTATTATGTTGATAAGGCTGTTTAAGTTGTCTAGCTGACAAGCGAGATCGCATGAAAGTCCAAAACCACCAGAGAATTTAGTTTTTTATGGTTGTTCAAGTTGTTAAGGTTGTTTAATTTGTTATGGTTGTTAAGGTCGTCTCGCTGACAAGTGAGATCGCAAGGAAATCCAAAACCACCAGAAAATCTATTTTTAAGAACTATATATATATGGTTGTTTAAGTTGTTAAGGTTGTTTAAGTTATTATGTCTCGCTGAAAAATGAGATCGCAAGGAAGTCCAAAACCACCAGACGATCTAGTTTTTTTTAAGAGATATATATATATATATATATATATATATATATATATATATATATATATATATATATATATATATATATATATATATATGTTTTTAACTACGTAAAACTTGCGAATATACAACATTCTTTGCTGTCCCATTGTCTGTGCATATAAATAGATTGTCAGGTTTACCGACTCTTGAACATGCAACATATAATGGTCCATGGGAAAACAATCCGTATTCAGATCTATACCTCATGATTCTAATGATTGCCCTTGAGCTTTGTTGATGGTGATTGCTAATCGACCATTCCCTGAGTCGCCATCGTCATTTATATATCCCCCTGTGCACCCCGGCGTCCCCTTTGTAGTTATGTCCCTGTATCCCGGTCGTCATTTATATTCCCTGTGTCCCGGTCGTCATTTGTGTCCCGGTGTCCCAGTCTGTGATTTCTCTTTGAGCGTCCCGGGCGTCATTTATATTCCTTGTGTCCCGGTGTCCCGGTCGTCATTTATATCCCCCTGTGCCCCCGGCGTCCCCGTTGTAGTTGTGTCATTTATATTCCCTGTGTCCCGGTCGTCATCCCGGTATACATTCGTTTTTGAATTGGTATATGATGAAATAAATTTTTAATTTTTTCCCTTTTTTTCCTTTTAGTTTTTTTTATTGGTTTTGACCTTTTTTTAGGTTTTTTAGTTTCTTTCTTTTTCTTTTTAGTTTTTTTTGAAGTTTTTATCTTTTAGTTTTTTTACTTTTATTTATATTTTTTTAGTTTTCTTTTTCTCCTTTATTTTTCAGTTTTTTTCCTTTTTTTAGTTTTTTTTTCTTTTTTAGTTCTTTTAGTTTTTACCTTTTTAGTTTTTTTTAGTTTTTTAGATTAAATTTTTTTTTAGTTTTTCACCTTTTTTCTTTTTAGTTTTTTATTGGTTTTTACCTTTTTTTTAGCTTTTTTATTTTTTTTTCGTTTTTTCTTTTTACTTTATTTTTAGTTTTTATCTTTTTTATTTTTTTTTATGTTTATTTTTAATTTTATTAGTTTTCTTTTTCTCTTCTATTTTTCAGTTTTTTCCTTTTTTTTAGTTTTTTTTTAGTTTTTAGTTTTTTAAGTTTTTTCCTTTTTTTAGTTTCTTTAGTTTTTTTAGTTTTTCGGCTGTTTTATTTTTTTATTAGTTTTTTTTTTTGTAGTTTTTGCCTTTTTTTAGTTTTTTCAGTTTTTTTTTTAGTTTTTAGTTTTTTACCTTTTTTAGCCTAACCAGGATTTGAACCTGGGACCTTCATTCTCCGTTCTGACACCCTCTCTCACCGAGTGACTACTCCAGCATGTTCATTTTGGTGTTTTAAATGGTATATTATTAACCAAATTAATGTGTTTTACAATATACTAAGCATCGTCATAACAAAAATGACGACAACTAATTTCATGACGTCAGCCGACACAGAAACATGACGTCACCTGATCCACGATCCACAGATAACTTATTTTTTATATATATATATATATATATATATATATATATATATATATATATATATATATATATATATATATATATATATATATCTATATATATATATATATGTTTGTTTAAGTTGTTAAGGTTGTTATGGTTGTTAAGATTGTCTCGCTTACAAGCGAAATCGCAAGGAAGTCCAAAACCACCAGAAAATCTAGTTTAAGATATATATATATATATATATATATATATATATATATATATATATATATATATATATATATATATATATATATATATATATATATATAGTTGTTTAAGTTGTTATGGTTGTTAAGGTTGTCTTGCTGACAAATGAGATCGCAAGAATGTCCAAAACCACCTGAAAATCTAGCTTTTATTAAGATAGTTGTTTAAGATAGTTTTTTTTAAGAATGCTTAAGATAGTTTTTTTAAGATGGTTGTTTAAGTTGTTGAGGTTGTTAAGATTGTCTCGCTTATAAGCGATATCGCAAGGCCAAAAAAATCTAGTTCTTTATGATATATATATATATATATATATATATATATGGTTGTTTAAGTTGTTATAGTTGTTAAGGTTATCTCGCTGACAAGTGAGATCGCAAGGAAGTCCAAAAACCACCAGAAAATCTAAAAAATGATAATAGGCTAATTAAGAAATAGAGCTATCAGATCTCTTTTTTAAAGTTTAGAAGGAGAAACAACGTCAAAACGTGTCCGGAAGATGAAAGAAGACGAAATGGATTAGACCAGTAAATTACTATCAATGAATAAATAAAACCTAAAACAAACAAAAATTGAAACAAGTAAAGTGATCAAACATAAGAATAAATAAATAAACGCTAAAACAGTTAGGAATGAAAATGAATAATAAGTCAAACTTAAAACGAACAGAAATTATAACAAACTGGAGTAGGGTTACAACCCTTCCCTCAGCTCCCCCCAAAAAAACTTCTAGGGGATATTGCATTACATCTGCTTTACTGGAAACCAAATATACTGTGAACATCTTACTTTTATAATTATATTCTTAATTATAATAACCAGTAATTTATTGAGACAAAACCAGTAAAATATCCTCTTCATAAATTTTTCTGCTTTGTTAATTTTAGTGAGGACATCGAAAGGCCAAGTCCAAGTATTATTTTAATCGTTATTCAAATTGCAGCAAAGGTAGTCGTAAAACTTGGCATATGTCCTTGGGCCCTCGTTCGGTCTTCTTCTTGTCTGGATTTCGATGGCAAGCATGTAGAAGGGAACTAAATTTTCGAGAGGCATTTAACTCTAGGTACCTTATAAGTGGCTTATTTAAGGTATATGTTCTCTCTGCAATTAGCGACAAGCCTGCAGCTTTACCTTGCACCAAAAGGACAAGACGTGGAGTTGAAGTTGTATTATATTAATATATAGATATTATTAATGCGGCAACCCTGACAAACTCGTGAATCAAGTTAGCTTTATTCTAGATTATCAGATTTTCAAAAATTTTACAATTAGTACTTTTCATCTTTCTCTTCTTGAGAGATTTTTTTCTAACGAGTATATTTGTTTTTTTCAGTTTTGTAAACACAACAAAATTCATACGCTGACAAAATTCTTAAGATCTTGGAGAACGAATCCAACGCTGCCTTTAATAGAGCATACATTTGAAAGTGATGTCGTATAATTACTTTCAATCAATTAGATGGTTTTAATAGTGATGAACCAGTAAAAATTATTTTATTTTATCTCTATTGAACACAGGACAACTCAACCGGGAAACAGAAATCAGCTAGTGCCATTTCTGTTAGTTAAATTTAGTGCTCATATTTATTGAGCAAGAATTATGATATGACTTAGAATTTATCCCAGAGAAGAATGTAAAAAAATTATCTATCTATCTATCTAAAATACATCGTTAGGGCCTGCTTTAAAACGAAAGAGCCAGTCCAGGTCTATGTTTCGTCTGAAACTAGCCATTTCATGACAAGCCTGCAGCGGTAACTTGCACCAAAAGGACAAGATACACATATTATCATATCTATTAGTCTCAGATATGGCCATTCATTGAGCAAGAATTATGATATGACTTAGAATTTCTCCCAGAGAAGAATCTAAACTTGCTTTAAAAATAGCAGTGTCCTTTATTCGGCAATTTATTACAAACTTTGATTGTATTTTTAATCTAAATAACTATGTACACCAAGCCTCAAAAATATGCTTCGTTAAATGCTGAAAACTGAATCTCGGCTATGGCGTAATTGCAACATTTTCATGTTTTATTGAGACAGTAAAACGGTACGAGAGCAGACTAATAACATACCAAAAATTTTAAAGGGAAGACAAATCTTAAGAAAGTGAAAACAAAAAACCAACCAGGTGGAGAGGGCGCTTCCGTTCCATCTCCATTCTGTCTTTGTCCCGCCAAACCTGCAGATCGGGTTTCTGGTTCTGGCAGCGAAGCTACATGATCCACGGAGCAAGGCACTTTAATTAATTTGTGACATTTCTTATGAATTAGCAGTTTGCACTGGATACACTTGAATCCTTGGCGACCAAGCCCCCAAATTCGGTCGTGACAGAATGCACAAAAAGCTCTCTAAAAGAAGAAAAACTTAATTATTACATTAGTTTTGCGTCCAGCATTTAACTATGCATTCTATACCACACATAGGTGCTTAAAAGGTACTTGTATGATAAATTCCCTACCGCTCAATTGTTCATTCATTGACGCATTATAGAACTGTTTTTTTTTTTAGTTTCTTTCAGCAGAGCGTAAGACAAGGCAAAGAGAGGCAACGGAAAAGATGGGAAATATATGTTTTGGGATATATATTTGCACATTAATGGGGGAAGGGTAAAATCTTTGGACAGTATGAAGTTAGAAAACAATTCTTACTATACAATATGCAGAATAATTGTACCTAACACATTAGGCATGCAGACCTGCTATACTTTACTCCCCCCCCCCCTTATGTGCAAATATATAGCCCAAATTGTTTCTCACAAACAAATTTATCACACTTACGAATATTTCATTAGGATTGGGCGTCAGAAAAACACATTGGAAGAACATTAAGCAGTGGGTATATCATAAAAGTAGGGCCCACTGCTTAAAATTTTGGACTATTTGACACAGGGAGGTACACAAGTGGAGGGGGCTGGAATCACGATTTCTTTAAATGTCCAATATACATATGGCTGTGTTAGCTCCAGCTTAACCAAGTTAAATGATCAAAATTCATTTTTTCCGCTTTTGGTACCTTAAGTCCATTTATAGAGCAAGGCATTTATTTGCTGCAGTTCTTATTAATTGGAAACTTTCAATAGATGCATTCGAGTCGCTCCCAAATCCAGTCCCAATAGAATGTACGAAAAGCTTTGGTCGCTATGTCAACCACTGAATTATACAAAATTGGATAGTTGGTAGTAGGTTACTTTTACTGTGTGAATAAAAGGTGAATGACACAAAAAATTGGTTTTACTGCAAGTGAACACTCGTATAAATGAAATCATGTAGCTGAACCTTCGTGCAGCTGAAACCCGTGTAACCCAACCATCGTGCCGTTCAACCCTCGTGTAACTGAATCCTAACGCAACTCAACTTCATTCAACTCAACTCCATTCAACTCACACATCGATCCTGGCAAAACAGCCATGTTTTAATGAAGGAAGTGGGAGGGGGTTAACGACCACCTCACGTCCCATGTCAGAAAATCTCTGACACTTGTTTCCCTTCGTGTTTTTTCCTCTCGGTAATGACATTTGTATGTGCTTCAGTAAGTTTAAGCCATGACACGAAATACAAAGTTACCCTATTTTATCAAAGAGATTTTAAAACTACTTTATATGACTTGCTTGGGATTGTACAACAAGGCCCAAAACTTGAAAGCACACGAACATATAAGAAAGCTGATTCATACTTAAAATAAGCTTCATAAAAGATGCCAATAAATCTAAGCAAAACATCGAAAAAATAGATCTACCGCGTAAGCTTACGAGTCCCACTCAATTTATTGTATCAAACAGTTCGTGGTAACGAACTGTAGTAAGGAGCGATCCGGCTCAATAGTAACCAAAACTCTAAAAAATTGAATTTTGATATCAATAGCTACATCAAAAGAATCGCATTTTAATGCTGATTTTAAATATATAAGTTTCATCAAGTTTAGTCCTACCCATCAAAAGTTACGAGCCTGAGAAAATTTGCCTTATTTAGGAAAATAGGGGGAAACGCCCCCTAAAAGTCGTAGGATCTTAACGAAAATGACACCATCAGATTCAGCGTATCAGAGAACCCTACTGTGGAAGTTTCAAGCTCCTATCTACAAAAATGTGGAATTTTGAATTTTTTGCCAAAAGACAAATCACGGGTGCGTGTTTATTTGTTTGTTTTTTTTTTGTTTTTTTTTTGTTTTTTTTTCCCAGGGGTCATCGTATCGACCAAGTGGTCCTAGAATGTCGCAAGAGGGCTCATTCTAACGGAAATGAAAAGTTCTAGTGCCCTTTTTAAGTGACCAAAAAAATTGGAGGGCACCTAGGCCCCCTCCCACGCTCATTTTTTCTCAAAAGTCAACAGATCAAAATTTTGAGATAGCCATTTTGTTCCGCATAGTCAAAAACCATAATAACTATGTCTTTGGGAATGACTTACTCCCCCAAAGTCCCTGGGGGTGGGGCTGCAACTTACAAACTTCGACCAGTGTTTACATATAATAATGGTTATTGGGAAGTGTACAGTCGGTTTCAGGGGATTTTTTTTTGGTTTTGGGGGTGGGGTTGAGGGGAGGGGGCTATGTGGGAGGATCTTTCCATGGAGAAATGTGTCATGGGGGAACAGAAATTCAATGAAAAGGGCGCAGGATTTTCTAAAATTACTATAAAAAAACAATGAAAAAATAAACATGGAAATTTTTTTTTTCAATTGAAAGTAAAGAGTAGCATTGAAACTTAAAACGAACAGAGATTATTACGCATGTGAGGGGTTCTAAAAATACTTTAGCATAAAGAGCGAGGTATTTAGGAGGAGATAAATACCTCGCTCTTTATGCTATAGTATTTTTAGTAATTTCAACTATTCATTCTACGGCCTTTCTGATTCAGGGGTCATTCTTAAAGAATTGGGACAAAACTTGCGATTTAGTGTAAAGAACGAGGTATTAACGAGGGTACAAACCCTCTCATATACATAATAAAAATTAAAGAATATAAAAGTTTGTTACGTAAGATAATTCTTAAGTTACGTATATTTTTTACTAATAGAAAAATTCGTTAAAAATAAAAATTTATAGTTGCCTTTTTATGTAACCGAAAAATTGCATGGCAACTAGGCCTCCTTTCCCATCCCTTATTTCTCAAAATCGTCTGATCAAAACTAAGAGAAAGCCATTTAGCCAAAAAAGGAATTAATATGCAAATTTCATTTTAATAATTTATGTGTGGAGAGCCAAAATCAAACATGCATTAATTCAAAAACGTTCAGAAATTACATAAAAAAAAACTAGTTTTTTTAACTGAAAGTAAGGAGCGACATTAAAACTTAAAACGAACAGAAATTACTCCGTATATGCAATGGGTTGTCCCCTCCGCAATCCCTCGCTCTTTACGCTAAAGTTTGACTCTTTGCCACAATTCTGCTTTTTAATACAATTAAAAGCTTTAGCGTAAAGAGCGAGGGATTGCGGAGGGGACAACCCATTGCATATACGGAGTAATTTCTGTTCGTTTTAAGTTTTAATGTCGCTCCTTACTTTCAGTTAAAAAAACTAGTTTTTTTTTATGTAATAACAGTATAGAATAGACCCTAAGGGACAATTCAATCTAAAAAAAAAACATTTTAGCAATATGGTTTGTAATAATACCGTTATAAATTTTAAAAAAACAATATGCAGTTATTAATAAGCATATTAATAAGGGTTTTTTTTATATTTTGGAAGTATCTAGAGATTCAAACTATTTTTTTTAATTCTCTACATAGGCATTAAAACGACTAAAATTTTGAATTCATTTGTAAATACGAAAGATATACATTATTTTCAATAGATAAAAAAAAATTAGTTTCTTTTTTTTTATAAAAAGAAATCAAAACCGTCAAAATTATGAATGGCTGTTAAGCCAAAACAAGCACAGAAAACAGCCAAAACAGTATTTATGGTTCGATATATTCGAGACAGAGAAAATAAGTTTATTTTTCAAAGTCCATAACACTGGTTGTCATTACCTGGTTGATCTTATGTGGAATTGAATAAAAATTAAAAAAACAAGTTTTTTTTTAACTGGAAGTAAAAAGCGACATTAAAAGTTAAAACGAACAGAAATTATTGCGTATATGAAAGAGGTTGTCCCCTCCTCAACACCCCACTAAAGTTTTTCATTGTTTTAAATAGTAGAGTTGTGAGAACCTATAAAACGGTGAATTTGGGAAAAAATACGCGTGGGAAGGGGCCTAGTTGGCCTCTAATCTTTTAATCACTCAAAAAGGGCACTAGAACTTTTAATTTCCGTTAGAACGAGCCCTATTGCGACATTCCAGGACCACTGGGTCGATACGATCACCCCTGGGAAAAAAAATAAATAAATTAACACGCATCTTTCTTCTGGCAAAAAAAAAAAACAAAATTCCGCATTTTTGCAGAAAGGAGCTTGAAACCTCCACAGTAGGGCTCTCTGATACGCTGAATCTGATGGTGAAATTTTCATTTGGATACTATGACTTTTATGGGGTGTTTCCTCCTTTTAAAAAAAAAGCAAATTTTCTCAGGCTCGTAACTTCTGATGGGTGAGACTAAACTTGATGAAATTTATATATTTAAAATTAGCATAAAAATTCGATTCTTTTAATATGTATATTGGTATCAAAATTCTGTTTTTTAGAGTTTCGGTTACTATTGAGCCAGGTCGTTCCTTGCTACAGTTCGCTACCACGAACTATTGATAACCAAAAAAAAAATGCTTTTGCGTTGCCTCAAAAGTCAAACTGAGCAGAGGGAACCGGGTAAAAAACCAGTCTTTTCAAATGCCCCTCGACAAATCCTTACTCGAGAACAAATTGAAAATCAAAGAGTTTGCAATAATAATAATAAAAATAAAGAAAAAAGAACTATCGGGCCATGATTCTGGCAATAGATCCATTCCTCAGCCTTTTTTTTAAATTGGACAAGCTTTGGGGTTAGCCAGATGGGTAATATAAGTTAGAAACTGCGAAAAGGACGAGAAACAGATTTTGAGCTTCTAACCAGCGCTAGTTCAAACTTATATGAGGCCTTGGGTTGAGTTGAGTCAAACAGAGCTTGATTTTAACAGGCGTTGAGTTAAACAGAGGTTGATACAAAAAGAGGTTTAGGGAAACGGGGATTCAGTTGAACGAGAGTTCAATGGACGAAGATTCAGATAATTGGGCTAGAGTTGGGCGGGGGTTCAGTTAAACAGGGTTCAGTTGCGCAGGGATGAGTTAAACAAGAGTTCGGTTAAATGGGGGTTAAGTTTAACGATGGTCCAGTTCGAGAGGATTCAGTTGCACGGGGTTGAGTTAAAGAGAGGTTCAGTTACATGGGTTCAGTTGCACGGGTTCAGTTACAAACACAATTTTAAAAAAATGATATAATCATAATCACAAACACAATCGTGAAATTGTTAGGGCTTGAAACTATTGGAGAGGAAAAGTAGAAACCTGAGTGCAAAATAGGTCTGAAGGGGACAGAGTGTAGTATGGAGGGGGAATGCTAGGAGCCCCATTTTCCATAGTATTTTACACCGTACTTTCCAGTAGTTCCTGGTGCTTTACACCATGCAAGATTGTGCAATAGCGAAAACTTTTTGTATTGGTTATATGTGTCACCAACAGTTTTTCTGCAACATCTTTGTGGGCAAGACAGTAACCAGAGGCGAGGTGGGGGGCGTACGTGGTTGGACCCCTCCCCTCCCCCCAAAAAAAATCCAATCGTAAAAACATAATAAAAATGCATATAAACAAATTTTGTAAATAATATATATTGTTTATAATTAAATACTAAATTAGCATGTATTGTTAAATATATATTTTATATGCATTAACAGTAACCTATATATTGTTAAATAATTGTAAATTGAATTAGTAGGCCTATCTTAAGAAATATTAAATAATACAGTATCTTGAAGATCTATGCAGACACTAGGTTCTTTCTAAAAATGCAATATAATCAGAAATTGATTAAAAATATTACTCTTAAATCGGTTTTTCACCAATTATTACACACATACCGACATAATCAAATGGTAATGACATAATTTCTTATGAGAAATTTCAAGTTTCTCGCAAATTTAGAATTGTGATCTAAATTCAATCCTTCAAAACAATAATTAAATAAAATAGTAAAATACAAAATAAACCTGTATAAAAACATTTCTAAGCAAAGACTAGAAAAAAAAAAAAACTTGAATATGTAAAACAACACCAGCCAGTTGTAATTAATACTAACAGTATCATTTATCTCGTCACGCTTCATATTACAAAACATATCCAAATAAACTAAATAAAAAATTTAAACTAACAAAACAAAACAACATAATTTAATGGACAGTACCTCAAGCCCAAAAGAATTTTTAATTAATTTCAAGTGCTCTTAATAACTTTAACAGATCGGCATTTCTTTCAATCAGATATTATCCCACAAGACTAACCGATACAGACTTCCCACCCATGCCAAAAATTGATCTGGCAATACGCCCCTGCTCTATTCTTTCTAAGAAAAAATAATTGTTCCGTAGCGTAACTCTTTCTTTGAAAATATACTTATTAATTTGATAATGAACATCAAGGGCAGAGAAACGAAGTAGCAATCCGTGCAACTCTAAAAGGGGCAAAGGAGTTGTGGGGTTGCTGAAAATGATAGGCCTATATATCACCCTCTATAACTAATAAAATTTTAAAGGAGAGCTGAAAAATCGTTTTGACGTTGTTTCTCTAGGTTATAAAAATTAGGACCAGATTTACAAAAAAAACTGGGGGGAAATAAGTGCTGAGTTTGTCCCCTTTAGTTCATAAGAAGCATGGTGTCTTAAAGGGTTGCTTTTTTACCGGGCTAATTCATATGGAAGGCGTGGTCGTACAAACTTCGAACATGGCTAATTCGATTAGATATTTGAAGTGCTAGTGCTCTTTTTAAGGATTAAAAGTGGTTACAAGGCAATTAGCCTCCTTTCTTGCATCATTTGCCCCTTTACCACCTCCAAGACACCGGATCAAAGTTCAAAATAGTCAAAAGATCTATTGATTATGCGTTCTGAGTCGACGTGACCCACACACGGGTCCTAAAGTATGAAAACTGCCTATTGGTTACAAATAGGTTTTATAGTGGAAAAACCGTAGTGAATCGCAAGTTCTTGGACACTAATACATAAACAAAAACGTTTGGGGGATAGGCCCAGAATCCGAGCCCCAACAATTAGCCGAAACTCTTGTTTTTGGTTGGCTTCTACTATACTTATAAGTCATACTTGTAAATCTATACATAAATCTATACTTGTACGTCATTGGGCCCCAGTGCAGAGAAAAAAAACAACAACAAAAAACATTACTTCGCCTGGAAATAGGACAAGAATAAGGACCAGTAAAGGATTTCACAAAAAATTATACCTTACAACCCTACATCCCAGGGTCAACGGGACAATAATATACAAAATGAGCGAGGCTCTCCAAATATAGACCCAAAAAGGGGTCAAAACTTTGTTTTAATCGGCTTGTAACTTATTTCTTCTAGTCCTTAGGTCTTCCGGGGATCGTTCCGGGACGAAGGAGGCTTTAAATTTTTGTGGTAGAGGGAAGGCACTAGAAGGCCCGAAAATGGGGGAAAAGCCTCTGTTTATGATCGGCTTGGGACTTGCACCTACACGGCTTGGGGGATATTTTAGATTGATGGCAAGATTCCCCTTAAAGAGAGCTGAAAAATTTCTATTTTGTCTTTGAGGCAGTTGGCACAAAGATCCTTGGACATACAACCAAAAAGTATCCGTTACGGTTAAGTTACGTTTTTTATTGTATGTATTTTATAAAAGTGCTTTATTTTATTTTGTGTGGCCCACTACAAGCCAAGCTTCTTGGGTGACTGAACCACTTTAGGTATGTAATAGTTTTTTTTAGTATTAATAAAATGGTTGAGTTAATATTTATGGTTAAGTAATAATTAATAAAATGGAAGCTATCTAGAAAAGTCAACTCAAACAAGGATTTTTGATTTGGGTTAGGTTCAATCAAGGTAATTTACATTAGTTCTGGTTTAAATTAGATAATTTAAAACAAAAATAATGCAACTTAGGATAATTTAACCGAACTTAAATCAAAATTCAATGTTTGAATCGTTGCTTCGTGTATGAACCTTTATATTGACTGCCTGCCTTTACTGTCTGACTTGGTTTACAGTTGACTTTGACTGCCCATTTGGGCAGTCAAGGCCCATTGGGGCAGTCAAGGCCTTTTACAGGCCCATTTGGGCTTTCCTGCAGTCGAAGGTAGTGTGTGATTTATAGTAATTTTGTTTAATAAATTATTTGTGAACTTAAAAAAAAAAACTTAAAAATATGAATGGATAATGTGGATTTCTGAGATAGTGGTTTATTACATATCTTGCACGTGTAAGACTTGTCTTCAAAATGCATTCTCAAATGGGTATGTAAGTTAGAAACCCGAGAACATGTCTTAGCACATATCTTACCAGAAAAAAGTTTTTCTCCGTCGAGAACTGTAACGGAGTACGGTTATGTTCGGATACGAATGGAGTTCAGTTACGAACTGTAAACATACAATGAAAAAGTTCGTCCAACAATGGGGCCCAAAAAAGACAAAGTCTTTCGGCTTAAAAAGTTACATCCATTAGTCCATGGGACGAGACGGCCTAAAGAATGAAATAAATTAGAACCGGACACAGAACCCATAAAATGAGCTTAAGAGGGTTTATGGGTAACATACGATAACGTCATTTTTATTTGTGGTAATTTTTCTTCCTTTTAATTTGAGCCGATGAGCCTTTTTAATATCAGTTCGTCTCAGGCTCCATTTCATTTGAAATTACGGACAGAAACAGGCTTAAACCGAACAGAAATCATAGGCTGCGAAATAGCGCTGCCTAAGTAAAGAAAGATATTGGCACAATGTATTATTTATTTATTTTTAGGAGTTTTTTTTTTAGACCAGGGCACTTCGTAAAGAAGTTGTCGTAGAAACTTCAAAAGGTGCTCATTGGATTGGAAATTGAAGGGGAATTAAGGAAATTATTCAAATTATTCAAATTGAATTATTCAAATTCAAAGGAAATTATGTCTTTGAGAATGGCAACCCCAAAAGCCCTCAGGGCAAGGGTTGTAAGTTATGCCCGGGGCGTTTAAAGTTTTTTTATGGAAAGGGGGGTTACATACACTTTAGAGGAGCCTCATTTGGTTGAAAATTGGAAGTTCTATTTCCCTTTTAAGTGTTGAAAGTGATGGAGGGCAACTAGTCCCCCCTTTAAACTACCCCTCTTTTCGTGAAACGCATCTAATTAAAATTATGAGATATCTATTTTAAAACAAAATAGTCCAAAGAACATATAACAATGCCTCCAGGGTTGACAAAACCCCAAAGAGCCCTGGGAAAAGGGCTGTAAGTTACGCAATGGGGGCATACAAGGTTTTTATGGAATGGGTCGTCGTAGAAACTTCAGATGGGGCTCATTTAGTTTAAGATTGGAAGTTGTAGTGACATTTTTAAGAGTCGAAAGTGATGAGAGCAACCACTCCCCACGCCCATCATATACCCAAAACAAACATCCAAACAAAGTTTTGAGACATCTATTTTTTCAGCATTATTGAAAGGTTCAGTAATTTTACGTTTGGGGATGTCCCCCCCCCCGAGACCTCAGGGCAAGGGCTTTAAGGTAGGCAATTTTATCATTGTTTACATTTAGTATATATTATTGACAAAAGGTATGCATGTTTGACTACTACTTTCCCTAAATACGAAAGGCATTAAGGTGAGTCTTTTAAAGAATGCTAAGGGAAGTGTTGAAATAAATCAAAGCATGTTATGTGTATGTGGGTTATCAAAAGGGCGTAACTCAGGAATGACTGAGTATATTAATTTAGAACTTTCAGGAAATGATAAGGGAGATGATCATTTGACCAAAAAGGCAATATGTGCACTCTACTACTATCACTACTATCACTAAAACTACTAATTCTGTAGCAGGTACTACTGAGGTTAAGGATATTGAAATAAATATCTGAAGAAATATTGAGGGGAAAGTTAAACTAAAATAAAGCATATTATGCGCATACAGATTGCTGATACGGGTGTATCGGCAATATTTTGGATCGGCATATCGTATCAAAAGGAAAATTCAGGGGTATCATGAGTGGGATATCCAGTTGACCAAAAAGCCAAGTTGTACATGCTACAGCCGCTATTAATACTGCTGATGCTACTTTTACTACCACTACTAATACAACACTAGCACAGAAACTGCTTCTCCTATTACCACCAAAACTACAATGTGACACTAGTATTATTAAGACTAAGTCTATGAAGGAAAAATTTGAGAGAATATTGATGGCAAATTCGAATTAACAAAAGACGCTATGTACATTTAGATTGTCAACAGAGCGTATCTTAACAGTTGATTTGTGTATTGAGTTGGAACATCCCGTGTTGAAGCGAATGTTAAAAAAAAGTGATATGTGCATACAGCTACTACAGCTACTACAAATATTACTACTACACAAGTTATGGGTATTAAGATGAAGCTGGAATAATTAGCCAGATGTTGAACTAAATCAGAACGAACTCTGGTCATGGTGATTGTCAAAAGGTTAACATAGCAATACCACAATAACAGATTACATTATTAAGTTAGACCTTTCAGGGTAAGTTGTGGCGGATTTTGAACTAGACAGAAGACACTGTGTGTATACTTTTAATGCTACTTCTACGGTTACTGTAAATAATGTCACTATGGGAGATAAGCTGAAACTTTTAGGGAACATTTAGGGGGAGTTTCAACTAAACAAAAAAACTATATGCCTGCAGGTATTAAAAGGGGATGTAAACAATATTATAGGCAGCACTGCTCTGTTATAACTAGCAATATCATTGGTATCTTAAAGCAGCTAATTTGATTGGAAATTAAAAGTTCTGGGGCCCTTTTTAAGATTGGAGCATGGAACATGCTATATGCATGCAGGTATTAAAAGGGTATGTAAACAATGTCATAGGCAGCACTGCTCTGTCATAACTAGTAATATCATAGGTATCTCAAAGGAGCTAATTTGGTTGGAAATTAACAGTTGTAGGGCCCTTTTTAATAGTCAAAAGGGATTACAGGGTAATCATCTTTCCAATTCTTTTTCCCATAAACAGACTATGTCAGTATAAAACGAACAGAAATTAACTAAAAATAAGAATGTAAAGAACTTCATTAAGCCAAAAATGGGCAAAATATAATCAAAGAATCTACCAATCGTAACACTACCATAAATCAGCATCAATAAATAAATGATACCCAAAACGAATAGAAATCACAATAAATGACTACGTCACACTCAAAACGAGCAGAAATTAACCTGATTAGGGCTCAAAACCCCATGCATTCTCAAGGCCAGGTCATAACTTCCGCTTTACTGAAAAAATTTAATGTTTTCACTTTTATAACTTAAATAAATTAAAGACTATTAAGATTTTCAGGAATAAATACGAGAATATGTATATTAGACTGACAATGCAAATTCATTTGTAGTTCAAGGCCATATAAAGGCATTTATATGGATTTTTTTTCATATAATTTTTTGCATTATAGGCATTCATTTATTTATGAATTTTTGGCATTACAGACATTTGGGTTGCGACTGTTGAAACACAAATGCCGTTGAATTAGAATAACAAGCCTTTTGAAGCACTAAAAGATATTGGCGTAACGAGCGAGGGATTCCAGTTTTGAGAAGGCAGTTCTGTGTTGTTTTTTGTTTTTTTGTTTTTTTAAGGACCTTGTCTTAAGAAGTACAGTAAAGGCAATGTGAGAACACGGAACCATTGGGGTAGTAAGATTCCCCTGGGCTTAGATGATTTAAGCATTCTAGACAAAAATATTATGAAAATAAATGAATTTTTGGAGGTTCGAGAGGTCAGAATGCAAGAAAATCTTTGAAAATTAATCTTACGAAGAAAAAGTCACTAAGACTAGGAATAAGTGAACGTGAGGAGGTGATACTGGGTAACGAGAAGATCGATTAAGTGGACAGCTTCATTTACATATGAAGTATACACTATTAAGACACTATTAAGTTGTGACTGTGGATGCAGTGAAGATGTTAAAAGTAGAATAACCAAGGCCCATGGTGTTTCCTCAGAGTTGAAAAAAGTTTGGAAGAATAGGAAGACAAGTCTGCAAATCAAGATTAGAAAATTGGAAGCTAAAGCGATGACAGAGGCCAAGTATAGTTCTGAAGCGTAGGAATCATTTATTTTTTAATAGTAGTTTCTGATCGTTTATAGTTTGGATTATTATATGAATTCGTTTCAGCTAGGCCAAGCATACTTCTGAAGCGCAGGTTTAAGTTATTCTTTAATAGTAATTTCTGATCGTTTTGAGTTTGAATTATTATATGAAATTATTTCCGCTAATTTTAAGTTTAATATGGTTCTTTCAAAAACTTTTTTTGAAAGTTTTATTTTTTAATTAATCAGCAAGAAATAAGAGGCCTATATGGCTGAAAGCCCACATTATATCTTGGTTAGGCCTGAGTATGAAAAGAAAAACGACCAGAAATTAAATTAGAAACAAGTTTTTGAACTGAAAGTAAGGAGCAACATTAAAACTTAAAACGTAGAGAAATTACTCTGTGAATGAGTGGGTTGCCTATGCCTCACCCCCTCGCTCTTCACTCCAAAGTTTGACTTTCTGTTAAAATTCTTTAAGAACGACTGCTGCAACACAAATGCCGATGAATTGGAAGAAGAAGCCTTTTTCAAGCACTAAATAACTTTAGCGTAGCGAGCGAGGGATTGAGGAAGACACAGCACCCCTTACATACGGAATAATCGATTTGCGCTTTGAGTTTAAATGTTGCTCTTTATTCTCAGTAATTTTCATCGGCCGACTTTGGGGGGAAAAGGGTGTGAGAGGGGGGCTAGCTGCCTTCCATCTTTAGAACTCTTATTTCCGTTTCATTTCCGTTCGAATAGTCCCTCTTCCAATATTCCAAGACTATTGGTTCGATACGATCACCTCTGGAAAAAAAAGCAAAGAAAAAAAAAACTCTTCTGGCCAAAAATACAAAATTCCACATTTTTGCAGATTGGAGCTTTAAAACTACAAAGGAGGGTTCTCTGATGCACTGAATATAATGGTATGAACTTCGTTAAGATTCCTTGACTTTTAGGAGCTGTTTCCCCCTTTCTATGAAAATCAGGAGCATTTTCTCAGGCTCTTAGCCTTTGATGGGTAACATAGCCTTTGGTGGAATCAGCATAATAAGCCAATTCTTTTGATGTATTTATTGATGTCAAAATTCTGTTTCTTGGAGTTTCGTTAACTAATGATTAACGCCGCTCCTTACAGTCCCTTAACATGAGCTGTTTGATCACTAAAGTACAAACATGCACTTGAGTGACGGCACACCCTAACATCATTATCCAACACCAATACAAAACCACAAAAATCAACAAACAAAATATAAACTAAATAAATGTTATAGATTATCCTTACCGTAAATACAGAGCCGATATAGCATATTCCTAACAATGAAATGCATATCATTCTTGACCTGCTAAACAAAATACAACATTTTGCAACATCCAGAGGAATTTCTAACGATGAATCATTAGAAACGAGTTTTTCCAGCCCTCCCAGCATTATAATCTTCTTAGCATGCACATTCAATTTTGTGCGCAATTGTACAATAAGCGCATCGAAACACTTCCCAGTGCATCATCAAAAGGCGTTCAAGGAGCCGGAGCGTCAGCCGGACCTGGTTTCCAGTCCTGACAAGGTTGAGATAAATAATAATGAGAACTATTCTACTTTCGCCGTGTTGAAAAAAAAATTTATTTACTTTATTGGTATTATTTAATAAGCTATCGGAGACTAAAATATATTTTACAGATAATTTGAAAAGAAGATGAATTTCAGGAAGATGTTAAAAAACCACTTTATTTCCAAACGCCCTAAAAAGTAAAAAAAAATCCGGCCACCCAGAAAATGTTTGTTTTTAGAAATTAAAAATGACAGTAAGGACAGTCATAACATAAGAAAGGCGCTATTTTTTTAGCAATGTCAATACAAATGAAAGTGAACGGTCGAAGTAGGACTGGGTTTAGGCAGTAAAACTAAAGAACTTTTGTAGTACAGCTTTGCAGTTTCAAATTTTTTTTTATCAATTAATAACTTTTAATGATCTTCAAAAGCTGGCCTTCAAACCTCAGATTTACTGATCTTCCGTCTTGTACAGTACTGTAAATCTTACAAATATTTTCAATCTAAGACTGATATGTATTTCTCGATCTCATAATGAAAAGTCTATCTGAACTTAATATACACAAATATGATTGTATTTTATATTCTTAAGGAATGTATCTGTTTTGGTGACCCAGGAAACTGATATTTTTATGCATCGGTGTAAACAATCTAATATATACGGAAAATATGAATTAATAGCCAAAATAGCCAAATATAATTATAATTATATTTATTATAATTATATATATCAAATATAAATATAAAATTAGAAATATAAATGAATAGCTAAAATAGCCAAGGGGTCGGTACATAATATGTACCGAGCCCTTGGCTCTTCTGTTTTTTTTTATTTTTCGGGAGGGGGTGGGATAACTATGGCACAGAGCTTCTCTGAATAATTTGACTGCAGTTCCAGACGTCAATGTATAACATGGGTTCAAGGGGGACCAATCAAACAGTTCGGGGTAACGAACTGTAGTAAGGAGCGACCTGGCTCAATAGTAACCGAAATTCTAAAAAAAAACGGAATTTTATAACACTAGTTACATCAAAAGAATTGAATTTTAATGCTGATTTTAAATATATCAGTTTCATTAAGTTTAGACTTACCCATCAAAAGTTACGAGCCAAAGTAAATTTGCCTTATTTTAGAAAATAGGGGGAAACACCCCTTAAAACTCATAGAATCTTATCGAACATCACACCATCATATTCAGCGTATCAGAGAACCATACAGTACAAGTTTCAAGCTGCTATCTACAAAAATGTGGAATTTTGAATTTTTTGCCAGAAGACAGATCACGGATGTGTGTTAATTTGTTTGTTGTTTGTTTTTTCCCCAGGGGTGATCGTATCGACCCAGTGGTCCTAGAATGTCATGAGAGGGCTCATTCTAACGAAAATTAAAAGTTCCAGTGCCCTTTTTAAGTGACCAAAAAACTGGAGGACACCTAGGCCTCCTCCCGCGCTCATTTTTCCCCAAAGTCACCGGATCAAAATTCTGAGACAGCCATTTTATTCAGCATAGTCAGATAGTCAGCATAGTCAGATAGTTCAGCATAGAAAACTTTCCATGGGGCAAGAAAATTTCCGTGATGGGGGCGCAGAATTATTTAGCATTTTTTTTAAAAGAACAATGAAAAAATGAATATGATTTTTTTTTTCAACTAAAAGTAAGGAGCAGCATTAAAACTTAAAACGAGCAGAAATTATTACGCATATGAGAGGTTCCCCTCCTCCTAATACCCCGCTCTTTACGCTAAACTAACTTATTAATTTCAACTATTTATTCTACGGCCTTTGTGATTCAGGGGTCATTCTTAGTGAACTGGGACTAAATTTAAGCTTTAGTGTAAAGAGCGAGGTATTGACGAGGGGGTGAGCCCCCTCATATACGTAATAAAACATACGAATATAGAAGTTTGTTACGTATATTTCTGCTAATAAACAACCAAGAGAGATAAAAATCTACAAAAATAAAACTTCAAACGAAACGACGGCCAGTAGAATTGAAAGACTAAAACAACGCGGATATTTCGCCTGTATCTAAACAAGGCGTCTTCAGCACAAGATAGAAAATTAAAAGAAAACTAATCTAAAAACAAATAAAAACCACCGCCAATAATAACAAATACAATTGTCGCTACTTATCCACGTAGGGAAAAGCAGCTATTTGAGTTACTTCAATGAGAATCAAAGAGCAACTGAGAAAAAATTATGAAAATTGAAACTTAGTTAATTATTCTGTTGCGAAATAATCCTCTTTAAGCTAAAGTTGAAGCAACTCTTTTTTGTCTAGTGGGTAATCTTGTCCCCTGGTGATTGTGTAAAATTTCAATTCCCCATCGACTATTGGTTCATTTTTCAAAAGAATGTCATAAATTGGGTCAATATTTAAATTCCCTGTGTCTCTATTTATTGAAATATTAGCAAATATATGTTTTTTAATTTCTATAGCCTCCCTCGCCCACTGAGAAAAACCTCTGTCATTAGAAATAGCTGTAGCCTCATCTAATTGTATAAAATGTTCGGGATAAAAGAATGTATGTTCAGCTAGAGTCGAAACAAAAGTTTCGGGAGGCTTTCTTAGTTGTAGGGTTTTTTCTATTGAGTTGCGATGCTTAATAAATCTTTCAGTAAATTATTGGTGAGTTCTACCAATATAAAACTTTCCACAGGAACAAGGAATTTTATACACCACACTAACTAAATCTCCCTGGGTTAAATCCTTCCCAGAATTAAGAAAACTACCTAATGGTCTCACTGATTGGAAACAAGTATCAATGTTATGTTTACCTAAAATTCTTTTAAGCATCTCCCCCAAAGTAGGTACATAAGGTAAAGAAATGAAACTTTTCGCTAAGTTTAATTCTGTGCACTGTGAAACCCCAATAACCCTATTGTTGTGTTTAACGCGTCTATTTTTTATTATTTCATCAACGAATTAAATCGGGTAGCTATTACAAAATAAAACATCCCTCAAATACAACAATTTACAATCTAAAACTCCCGGGAACAA
This sequence comes from Artemia franciscana, assembly GCF_032884065.1. NCBI lineage: Eukaryota > Metazoa > Arthropoda > Branchiopoda > Anostraca > Artemiidae > Artemia > Artemia franciscana. Next base: position 60,091,965 of record NC_088867.1, read on the forward strand.
ATTCTGAAAGCTCTATCCACCAGTGCAATCACAACCCCTCGTTTCACTGAAATAGGGTGGCAAGAGTGAAAGTTCAAATACCTATCACTGTGAGTAAGCTTTCTATAAACTGAAAAAAGTAAATGGAACTCACTTTTAATCAATAAGATATCAAGAAAAGGTAGTTTATCACTTTCTTCAAACTCTACTGTAAATTTTACGTTTTTGTCAAAACTATTTAAATGTTTATGGGAAAGGTCTAAAGACTCTAAACCGTGTTTCCTAATGCAGACCACATCATCCATGAATCTGCCCCAGAAACAAGGAGAGAGCCTAAAACTGTGTGTGGCGGAGGTTTCAATAGATTCCATGAAGAGATTTGCCAACAAAGGGGAGAGAGAGGCCCCCATAGCCAAACAAAACACCTGTTTATAAAATTCACCTCTAAAACCAAAATAAAGAGAATGTTCATTTGCAAGAATAACCAACTTCATAATGACTTCAATCTCCAAACTCGCCATGGTCACATCTTGTATCAAATCAAAGTACTTTGGTAATTTAATCCTTAATATATCCTCGCACTTTTTCACGTTACAATTTGAATACATGGACAAAACATCAAAATTTCAGAGAATTGAATTCTCCTCCAGTGTGAAATTTTTTAACTTATTAGTAAGATCAGTGGAATTTTTTATATATGATTTTTGTGTTCCTAAGAGTGGACGAAATGCCACCGACAACCACTTTCCTAATTTTGCCGTTGGTGATGAAAAAGTTGATACAATGGGACGGAGGGGGACTCCTGTCTTATGAATTTTGGGTAGACCATAGATCTTTGGTGCGGAACAACCTCTTGGATAAAATTTATTATAAAATTGTGGGGTAATGTGTAAATTATTTTCCAGGGACTCCAATTCCTTTCTAATCGACTTTACATATTTATCCGTAGGATCGAAATCCGATTTCTTGTAAAAAATGGTATCCGAAATGATTGTATTCATTTTACGATCATAATCATCATGTGTCCATAATTACAACAGTATTGCCTTTATCTGCCCAAGTGATAGTAAGGGTCTTATCCTTTTTCAAATCAGAAAGTATTTTAATGTCATTTTTTGTTATATCATTATCAATTTTTTTCATGTTAAAAGTCTTAAGTTTCCTTACGATTTCAGCTCTAAGTTCTTGAGGAGCTTCGACTTTATCAATAGAAGCCATAATTCCTGACTCTACCTTGGAAATTATTTTTGAATAAGAAATTGGGGTTGGAAAACAGAATTTAAAACCCTTCAAAAAACTGCCTCTTGTTGACTACTAAGAGTTTTAGACGACAAATTCTTAGTGGCAGGACCCAGACAAAAACGAGGATAAAAAGTATCCGAATTCTGTAACTTTTCAAACGAAAGTCTATTGAACTTGTCAACCAAACGAACCTTTGACAAATGGAAATCATGGTGAAAAGATCTAACGGCCATTTCCTTAATCCTCAGAAAAATGTCAGAAAAGGTTATTCCTAAAAAAAATTTCGACAAAATTTAAGTCTTTGGACAACTTAAAACGTCTTGGTTTTTGCTCCGAAGTCATGCGATTTAAAGCCATGAGGCTTAATTTGTTTTTTTAATTTTGATTCATTTTCAGTACCAAAATGGGTATTGATTCTAAAAGATTTAGGAATCACTGATACCTTCTTGCAATTTTTTAAGAAAAATTGCTGATTTAACAAATTTGCGTGTTATTTAACCAAAGAAAAATAATAATTGACAGAAGCGGCTAATTGCTGCCCGTAATAATGCTAATAAAAACGTTCGTAAAAATTAGAAGCTCTAGTTGCCTTTTTAAATAACCAAAAAATTGGAGGGTAACTAGCCCTACTCCTCCGCTTTTTTTTCTCAAAATCGTCCTATCAAAACTATGAGAAAGCCGTTTAGCCAAAAAAAAAAAAAGCAAATTTCGTTTAAGTTATTCATGTGCGGAGAGCCAAAATGAAAACATGCATTAACTCAAAAACGTTCAAAAATTAAATAAAAAAAAACAAGTTTTTTTACTGAAAGTAACGAGCGATATTAAAACTTTAAACAAACAGAAATCACTCCGTACATGAAAGGGGCTGTTCCACCTTCAACACCCCTCTCTTTACGCTAAAGTTTTTTACTGTTTTAAAAAGTAGAGTTGAGACAAAGGGTCAAACATTAGCGTAAAGAGCGGGGCATTGAGGAGGGAACAGACCTTTTATACACAGATTAATTTTTTTCTGAATTCTTTTCATAGGGGAGAGTGCAGCTGTGACAAAATTGCAAAAAAAAAGAAGATGAACAAATGGACAATCCAAGAAATTTAGAAGAACCTTGATATTCTAGGAGAGTGAGGCGGGTCAAGGGCACGAAGGCGAAACCCCACTCTATACGGAACTCATTCTGCCTATTAATAATTTCACCAAGATAAGAAACTGCAATCATTTGCTACATTGGTGAATCCAATTAACAAATTGCAAAACCTGACTATTTTATATCGCATTACTTTTCTGTCATTAGCACATAAAAAGAGTTTTTTGATACTAACTACTTGACGCAACTAATTTGGCCTTGAGGCAAGCAAACAAGAACATGAGAATGCATTGGCGAATCTCTGGAGCGCTTAGCGACTGCGATTGATTATTTCAGCGTCGCGATGAATGCTCTGTTACAAGAATCAAACAGGAAACGACTAGACTTTAGTTGAGATAAAAACACTGTGCATTGAAAAAGTTTTTTATTTATTTTCTTTTGATGAATTTAGAATGGAATGGCGATTAAGAATGGACCCAGGGGCGAATCAGCCTTGGGCAATTTCTTTTATAAATGAAGTGAAATCTCGACCAGTGCTCTATGTCAAGAAGGGAAGATCGAAAACCCCAGGCGAGGATACAAGAAAAGAATGGCAAGAAATCGGGGAGAAGTTTGGTCTTGAGCGTGAGTAGCCTAGTTCTCTTACTTCGCATCAAATGAAAGGATGAGTAGGGTGATTTTTCTCAAAAAAAAAAATGGACAAAACCAAAGGTTATTAGTCTACATCTAGGCCCACTCAAAAGGAAACGCTATTAATTATATAATGCTTACTTATATTGGTAGAGGCAAAGAATTGGGGCTATTGAAAAGGAAAAATTTTCAGAAATCAATTCTTGCTTAGTAGTAGGCTATGTAGAGTATTTGTAGTAAACACATTTTGAATGAAGCTCTACTATACTTTACCCCAACCCCTTAATGTGCAAATATATAGCCCAAATTATATGTTTCCCACGTGTTCTTCTGCTTCTTGATTTCGTCACAGTTGATTCAATTAACGGGTTGAAACAAGAGTGACGCACTGTAAAATGAATGGGAAATATATGATTTGGCTATATTCTTGCACATTAGGGGTTGTGGGGTAAAGTATAGTTTGGGGGCAGGTTCAAAATGTGTTCACTACAATTATTATGTCTTTTATGGAGTAAGAATTGTTTTCTTGACATTTTTTCTGGTAAAATTCTAGTTCAGCTACTTTTTTCTATCTTGGAAAGGGGCTAGGTTAGAGAAATGAAACTTTCAGGGTTGGGTCTACAGACTAAAGTATGGTACTCATCGGTAATAGAGTAAACACTTGGGAAGTGAAGTTCGATTAAGGCTAATGAAATAAAACAAAATATGATGAAAATATAATAGTTTAGAAACAAATTTGGGCTATGTATTTAAAGATTAGGGAGGAGGTGGGGGGCGGGGTAAAGCATAGCATATATTATACTAACCAAACCAAAATACCAACTAAATACTTAAGTAAGATATAGCTTCAATTTATTTTCCAACCAAACCAAAGCTAATTTTGTGGTATAAAGAAGCTTGACCAGTTTCTTGTGTCATGTTCGCATCATCCGTGATCGAAATTATATAGTATTTATTATATAATTGATAAGTACCCAAGTATGTCCCGGGAAGGCATTTAAAAGTAACTACCTCCACACTTTCTCCCTCTGGAGGGCTCTGACCTTTGATGACTTTTAAAAATCTTTTAAAACTTAATACATGTGACACCTTGCAAAATAGATCTTCTGCTTAAATGAAGTACAACAAAACTGTTTTCAGCTTCACAACTTTGCTCAATCCCAATTTATGAGGTTTCAAAGATCCACAAATACGTTTCCTAAATTTAAAAAAAAATGACATGGCTTAAAATTCTACTCAAATAACGGGAATTGCATTTTCAGAACTAAAATCCCTTTCCAAGATAGTAAAACTTGCCAAACTAGAATTTTCGTAGATAACTTCGAAGACCACACTGCCTTTCCATGACGAAAGTAAAACAGTTCAAAATAGGGATGAAACCTTTTTATTTACTGCTGATTTTACTGCTGATGATGAACACTGTATATGTATTCGAAATATCCAGTTAAATAATTTTATATCTATTCACTGTCAATAAAAAGGTTTCATCCCTATTTTGAACTGTTTTACTTTCGAACTAGAATTTTCGCAGTAAAAAGTACTAAGACCTTTAGCACAAAGAACGAGGGCTTGAAGAGGGGGGTAGCCCCCATTCATGGAATACTTTCTGTTTGTTTTAACTTTAATGTCGGTCCTTATTTTTAGGTGAAAAAACTTGTTTTTTACAATTTAATTTCTTAACCTAAGTTTTATCCCGTGGAAGCCTTACCAGCAGGGAAGGAGTTAAATCATGAGCCTAAAAATACCTTTCAGGGCCCTGATTTAGATTCTAGATCATTTCCTGGCATTTTTGTTCACAAAAATGTCTAGTTCATGAGAAGGCGAGTGGTTGTGTCGAAGTGTAAGCAAGTCTTTTTGGGTCAGGTAGGAACGCCCGGTTTCTTTTGTGGAGGCTAAGATTTTTCGTAACCTTGAAAAAGCTTAAAATAGGCCTAGGTGAGCTTAGACTTTTTGACTTGACTTGCTTTATTAACTACTAATTATAAAAACTATACATACACACAACCGCCAGGGGAAGGCTCAGGCAGAATGCCAAGAAACTCTTGACATGTTAAGAATATTCGACTTTAAGCAGGTACTGGTGACAAGAATTTAGGTATTTTACCCCTATCCTAAATCGTAAAATTTTTGAAAGACGAGTCTAGAGCGTTTCAGGGCAACTTACAACCCAAAGATCCAATAAAACCCAGGAACGTATTTTTGGAATATGATTCAAAATTAGTTTACAATGAAATTGCACATCAGGGACTCATTATGGACAGTTGTTGAGTTACGAAATGAAACTTTAAGGAATGGGTCTAATACGAAAACTGGGAAGGTGTTTTCAAGGGAAGGCCCTGGCTGGGAAGGTGTTTTCAAGCTTGGAACAATTACGACGAGCGCCAGTTTCCATTTTACACCAGATCTCCAGACTCTTTGATTAGCTTGTGAGCCCTTTTCTTACCATCCGGATAAGATGCTTCATTGGTCTTCCTTTTTGCCTGGTCTCGACTATATTTAATTAGGCGTGTTTTTATATAAATAAACTAACAAATTAAACCATTGTGCATAAACAGGAAGATAGAAATATCACCATTTTGAATTGCTAACAAGCAAACTCATTGTAACACTTGGCCACGAACACTTGTATATAGGTGACGTATACCGGAGCTCCCCAAAAACGCGAAATTTCGAAAAAAACTGGTTCTAGTGGTGAAAATAGAAACAACGGACATATCAGAGAGACCATTTTGCTCTATGTACTTATTAAATAAACAAGAGTTAAGAGCTCATATGGCACTTGCGACAAGGTCGGAAGAGCCAAGAGCTCATATAGTATGAGCTCTGGCAAAATTCTAAGAATCAATAGATTGCTTTAAAAGGAAAATCAGAAGCTTAGTGCCGGTCGGGATTTAAAATAAGAGCTCTGAGTCACGAGGTTCTTCTAAATATCAAAATTCATTAAGGTCCGATCACCCACTCGTAAGTTGAAAATACCTAAATTTTTCTAATTTTTCCTCTCCCTTCAGCCCCCCAGATGGTCGAATCGAGGAAAACGACTTTATCAAGTCAATCTGTGCAGCTCCCTGACACGCCTACCAATTTTCATCGTCCTAGCACGTCCAGAAGCACCAAGCTCGCCAAAGCACTGAACCCCACCCCCTAGCTCCCCCAAAGAGAGCGGATCCAGTCCTGTTACGTCTATCACGTATCTACGACATTTATAAGCGTTTTCCAAGATTTCCGGTTTCCCCTCCAACAACTTCCTACAATGTCAACAGATCTGGTCAGGATTTGTTGACATTGACATTAAGAGCTCTGAGACATGTTCCTTCTAAATATCAAATTTCATTAAGATCTGGTCACCAATTCTTAAGTTAAAATACCTCAATTTTTCTAATTTTTCCAAATTAACAACCTCCAGCTCCCCTAAAGAGAACAGATCCGTTCCAATTATTTCAATCACATATCTATAACTTGTGCTTATTCTTCCCATCAAGTTTCATCCCGATCTCTCCACTCTAAGCGTTTTCTAAGATTTCCGGTTTCCCCCTCCAGCTCCCCCCAATGTCACCAGATCTGGTCGGGATTTAAAATGAGAGTTTTGAAGCACAAGATCCTTCTAAAGATCAAATTTCATTAAGATCTGATCACCCGTTCGAAAGTTACAAATACCTCATTTTTCTAATTATTAAGAATTACTCACACCCCCCCAACTCCACTAAAGAGAGTGGCTCCGGTCCGGTTATTTCCATCACATATCTTGGACTTGTGCTTATTCTTCCCACCAAGTTCCATCCTGATCTCTCCGCTTTAAGCGTTTTCCAAGATTTCCAGGTACCTCCCCCAATGACACTGGATCCGGTCGGGATTTAAAATAAGATATCTGAGTTACGAGGTCCTTCTAAATATGGAATTTCATTAAGATCTGATCACTCGTTCGTAAGTTAAAAGAATTAACCTCATTTTCTCTAATTTTTTAGAATTAACCTTCCCCCCTCCCAGCTCCCCAAAGAGAGCGGATCCGTTCCGGTTATGTCAATCATGTATCTAGGACTTGTGATTATTTTTCACATCAAGTTTCATCCCGATCCCTCCACTCTAAGCGTTTTCCAAGTTTTTAGGTTTCCCCCCAACTCCCCGCAATGTAACCGGATCCGGTCGGGACTTAAAATAAGAGCTCTGAGACACGATATCCTTCCAAACATCAAATTTCATTAAGATCCGATCACCCGTTCGTAAATTAAAAATACCTCATTTTTTCTAATTTTTCTGATTTAACCGTATTATACGTATAACGTAAACGTATAATGAATAAACATGTTATTTCAACTGAAAGTTAGGAGCAACATTAAAACTTAAAACGAACAGAAATTATTGCGTATGCTAGGTGGACTGCGACGTCTTCAACCCTCGTTCTTTACGCTAAGGTCTTAAAGCTCTTTAAAAATACTTCTCAATGAAAATCAAGGGCCCTTGTGTTTGAGAAGTCTTTCGTAAAGAATCAGGACAAAAAGTCAATATTAAGCGTAAAGAGCAGGGGTTGAGAACGTTGCAACCCCCCTAATATAAAGAATAATTTCTATTCGTTTTAAGTTTTAATATTGCTCCTTACTTACAGTTAAAAAAAACCTTTTTTCACTTAATTTCTGACTTTTTCAAATCATGCCAGGAAATCCAATAGACCCTTCCCCCTCGTGTAGCACTTCGCCTGAAAACTTCCCCCGGAAAATTCTCCCGCGGGAAATACCCCCCTCCCCGCAGAAAATTGCCATGAAAAATTTCTAGGTGTTTCCTAATAACAAATAATATATGCGAAAGTGTGAATATTTTGCAAATTGCGTAACTTACAGCCCTTTTACAGGGACTACGGAAAGCCATGTCATCACCAAAAGCACAGTTATTGGACTTATCGATTATGCTGAATCAAATGCCCATCTTAAAATTTTTATAAGATGTCTTTTGGGGAAAATGATTCCTTCCAATTCTTTTGAAAAGGGCACAAGAACTTCTGATTTCCGTACCAAATGAGTTATCACCTTATGTTTTAGGTTCTATTCAATCACCCCTGTGAAGAACAAAAACAAAAAAGAAAATAAACACGCATCCGTGACCATTTCTTCTGCCAAAAAATACGAAATTTCACATTGTTACATATTGGAGTTAGAAACCTTTACAGTTCTATGATATGCTGAACCTGATTGTGCAATTTTCGTTAACATCTCTTGATTTTTAGGGCGTATTCCCTCCCCTTTTCGAATTTTAGGCAAATTTCCTCAGGCTCATAGCTTTTGATGGGTACCACTAAACTGAATGAATTATATATATTTGGAATCACCATAAAAAACCAATTCTTTTGATGTATCTATTGTTATCAAAACTCCGGTTTTTAGAGTTTCGGCTACTATTGGACAGAATCGCTCCTTTTCGTTATCACGAACTGTTTGAAATGGCATGAAATGTTTAATAAGAGTTATGATAAACTGAATGATGCAATATAATATAAGAATATCCTTTTTCATACTAAGCAGCGCACTTGTCAATTGCAAAAATCACCGTATTTTTAAGTCTGGTTGATGTGTGCGGTACGCCACAGACTAACAAAATTAGTTTAAAGTTGATGTTAAAATTGTTTTTGGTATTGATGAATCTGCAATTGTTGATACTTATGTGGGTTTTTCTTAGCAATCGACTGCCAGAAGAAATGGAAGTGCTTCCGAGATGTGTACATCCGGGAGAGGAAGAAGGAAGTTGATAAAAGACGGTGGTACTGGTATCCGTTTCTAACTTTCTTGGAGCCTCATGTGATAACAAAAAAACCTGGCTTTGATTCTTTTCTTGATTATGAAGCGGTAAACGGCGAAGGTTCCAATCCAACACAGACGGTAAGCGTTCATTTATTTAATTTTTTTTATGTTAATTTTAGACAAAATGAGGGTATTCAACAGAGTCAGTTTCTCCACAACTTTGAAACTAATGACGGATCATGTCTACTGCCCTACTAATGCTGAAAGATATGGTGTTTTTTATTTTATTTATGAAGAAGATAATTCTGAACTTTTTCATTTTTGAATTTCCTGCTCTTATTTAACATTATAATCATATCTAGAATGTCCTGTTCAGCAGAATCTAAGTATTTGCAAAAATCACTAAACAGAAAAAGTGGCCCAGAAAAAGGGTGGTTCCATCTCGCGCGAGAGCTAGGAAATGGGTGTTCATAAAGAGTTTTTTTTTTTTTGTCAGAATGGGTGTCTATTTAGACTTGCATGCGTAAACAAGTATCAACTTATCTGAAATAAGTTGCAGCTAAACATCCAATTCTAGAGTATATAACACTTTGTCTAGCCTAGGGTCTCGAAATTCTACTAATCAGGAAGCCTCTTTTGCATTATATTTGTCACATATGCTCAAGAGTAGCGATCACATCTTTGTTAGGCTGAACCTAATTTCTTAGTGTCAAGACATGTGCATTTCTAAATAATCAATCAGTTCCTGTTCACATGTAAAATGCGGTGCTCGGTTGCAACAAATTTCAGCTCTAGAGTATATAACTCTGTATCTAGGGTTTCAATCAATCAGGAAAACTCTTATGTACTATATTTGACACATATGCTCAAGGGTATTAATCACATGCTTGTTTGGCTGAATTTAATTTCTTAGTGTCAAGACATGTGTCTGTCCAGACATAAATAATCAATCAGTTCCTGTTCACATATAAAATGCGGTGCTCGGTTGCAACAAATTTCAGCTTTAGAGTATATAACTCTATGTCTAGTATTTCGATTTCAATCAATCAGGGAAACTCTTTTGTACTATTTTTGACAAATATGCGCAAGAGTAGCGATCACATGTTTGTTAGGCTGAACCTAATTTCTTAGTGTCTTGACATGTGTCTATCAACACATAAACAACCAACCAGTTCCTGTTCACACGTAAAATGCGGCTGCAACAAGTTCCAGCTTTAGAGAATATAACTCTGCATCTAGGGTTTCAATTTCAATCTGTCAAGAAGCCTCTTTCACACTACTTTTATCGCACAAGTTAAGAGCATCGCTCACATGTATAATTGGCTTAACTCCCATGCTTAAGCAAGTTCTTGGCTGGACATACAGGTCTACGTATGGAAGTCTTGCTGGATGTACATGTGAAGGTCGCTTAAATGTATGGATTATAAAGAGTATATGGAGAGACCTGGTGGAATATATACCTGGAAGACGATCTGAAGCCTATTCCTGCTAGCTATTCTTTTCCTTTTTATTGCGTTATATAATTTGCAAGTGACAGTCAAATCGAGCCAACCAGTGAATTATCTGAATATTCCTTCACTGAAGGCTTTTAAAATCAAGAATTCCGTTAATTTCCGATCATCTCAAGCCAGTTTATCCTGTTTTGTTTCAAGGCTGGGAGATCGAGTCGAAACTCTCAGAAAAGGTTTTTTGGGATGAGTAGGGGGCTTTTAATTTTATTTTTCAGGGAAGAGGCGAAAATATTCTACCTGCCCTCACAAAAGCGAATATCCTGCGTTTTTTGGGGCTTTTTTAATGTCTGACACCCTAGAAATATGATTCCTAACATGGGGCCAAGGCCCCATTGGTGGGGAATGAGAATATTTTGGTCAATCATGGCAAGATGTGGACTCTTCGAATGAGTATTCTTTAGACTCTTAATTTCGAAAAAAAAAATCATATGAACAACGTCATACATCGTGTAAAAGGTGTTGTATTCAGACAACGATTTTCATTAGCATAAAATATGCCTAGAGGATGACCAGAAAAAAAGATACCAAATTAATCGCCTTTTAAGCTTCCTTCAGTGAAATGCACGTAAAAGTTTGAGTAAAAAAATTTAAATATCATGAGGGGGCATCAGGATTTTAGAAATGCCTAGATGGGGTATGGCCCAAAATCGGTTGGGAACCACAGGCCTGGAGGCTCTCTGACCATTTACGACATATAAAGTTTGAATTCTACAAACATGTTTGGAACCGCTAAAAATCAAAAGGAACCAAACTTTTATGTTTAAGAATTTCGAGGGTTTGACATCTTCATTGTTTGCGTGTAAAACGAGCTACGTTTTGATTCAATACAAAAAAAGCTAAGTCCTGGCTAAATTTAAAAATAAGCTGTGCACAGTCTTCTTCTATTGCCTAAGCAAAAGGATTCAGAATCCACACTGCGAGGTGTAAGGTACTCCCCTTATTGTTGTTTAAAATTATGACTAATAAAAACTATACTGAATGAGATAAGACGAGCTTGGGAGTTTTATTTTCCTTTTTTACACAGATTACTGAAACGTTGCCCGACAATATTTTCCAGAGGAATTTCAAAATTAAGATTCCAACGTTGCCAGAGAATCCCATTCACTGAGCTCTCTTGCCGGTGCATTTTTTCTTAATTAGATTGGAAAACAAGATAACAGTTGGTTAATAGAAGAGTAAATAGCCTTAAGCGCTTCCCCTAAAGGTAAAAATAAAGTCAACACAAAACAATTTTTATTCTTGGCCACCCAAATAGCAGATAAGCAAACGCAGTGATTAAAACAACGTGAAAAAAAAGTGTGCACGTGCTTTTCTTATATTCAATTCTTGCACAATAATGTAGGTCTTATTTTAGGCTTAAAGGTTTAGTTCCTTTGCTAAGGAATAACACATTTGTCTACATAAGCATAAGTGCGATATGAAACATTAAATTCATCAAACCTGCGCAAAGGAGGGGGTCTAAGGGGATACACATTCATTCTTTCTAGAAGACAAGTATTAAAAACATTCAAGAGTAAAAGCTTCCAAAAAAGTAAGAACTGTTTGTTTTTTATTTCACAATTATAGACTACATATTTTTTTATGTGCTTGGCATGAAGAGGTGACTACCCTCTTTTACTTCGCTTCAAAGTCCACTTACCTTGTAATTGCTGTGCTTTGGCATGGTATGTTTGAATCAAAAAAATTTATGAACTAATAAAAGGGCACGATTTTATATATTTTTAGACATACCAAAGTGTATGGCCAACTTATAAGAGTGGAAATTGGCCTTAGTGCCGATCAAAAATTCATCAGCGCCATCTATCATTTGGCATTTTTTGACTGTGTTTTTCTCAAGCTTTTTAATTGTGTTTTTCTCTGAAACTGAGATAAGACACTTATTTCTACAGTAACTTTGCCAGTAGCATTAATTTTGCTTATTGTTACACTGGAAAAATACCTTGAAACGCTTAACATGAGATAGCGTTCATGTTACCCTTTGGGGCATGTAGTAGATAATTACAGTCAGATCAAAAGATATTTTACACAGAGAAAGTCAAGTGCTTCAAAAAAGAATTTAAACTCAAACATATATTTGATTCTGGAAGTGAAGCATGACGATAGGAAAGAAATGACCTCAGAATTTGTAAAGACTTCTGTGGGCAATGCTCCTGTACTGCACTCAAAAAGAAGGGGAAGGTGAGTTGTAAAAAAAAAATCCAGTGCAGTTGTTGAGTTGTCTATAAATAGCATTTTAGGAAAGGATTCTCCTGCCAATCTTTCTCTACTCAAAGCATGTGATTCCTGTCCTTAGTACAATAGTCATGAAATAGGCTTTAAACGGTAAAAAAATAACTAAATGTTCCTCTAGTAATGAATAGCAATTTTGATACCACTCGACGTTCAAATTTAATGACCATGATTAGGTTCACATTCTAAAAGAGAAACATAGTGTCATAGAGATGTTAGTTATTCGGAAACGTCATAGCTTAGCGTAGAAAGGGAGATTATAAACTGAATTTTGTTTGAAGATTAGATCTCCAAACTTTTGTAAGAGTACGTCTCCAATAATTTTCAGATTTTAAACAATTTAAAAGAGAAAAATGGTGTCTGATAGTTTTTAGTTATTCGGAAGCTTCATAACATAACAGAGAAAAGGATTTTGAAAACAAAAATTACTACCTTTTCCACTGTAAGAAATAATTCTTGGGACAGTTTTGGAGCCATCTTAATCCATTTATCTTCTTTCAGGGCCGCATTTCAGTAAAAGAAGAAGTGTCTGAACATGAAGAAGATGAAGAAAAGTCGAGCTCAACACGTTTTATGCATGAGATTGGCTCTTACTTAGAGCTAGTACAAACCGAAGAAGCGTCCAACGGCACCAGACATCAACATAAGGAAGAAGAAGAAGAGCCACGGTCAAAACGGTTCAAGCATTTCAATGGCTCTCCAATAGAGTCGGGGCAGGATGAAAGAATACCTAGAGACGGTTTGTCTTTAATTAGAGAGGAGGATGCAGACGAAGCTTTTTGTCGATCTGTGGCAGCGGATTTGAAACAATTAAATTGTAGAGATAAGGCCTTGGCAAAATATAAAATACAAGAAGTTTTATATAAAGTGACATCTGGGGTCTACGAAGAACAGGTCACCAATAAAGGGACATCTGGGACTCATGAGGAGCAGGCCACCAATGAAGTGACATCTAGGAGCTACGAAAAGCAGGCCGCCAATAAAAAGACATCTGGGACTCATGAGGATCAGGCCACAAATAAAGTAACATCTGGGAGCTACGAAAAGCAGGCCACCAATAAAGAGACGTCTGGGACTTATGAAGAGCAGCCCACCAATGAAGTGACATCTGGGAGCTACGAAAAGCAGGCCACCAATGAAGAAACATCTAATATTTATGAAGAGCAGGCCACAAAGGAAGTGACACCTAGAAGCTACCAAAAGCAGTCCACGAATCAAGTGATATCTCGGATCTACAAAGACCAGAGCACCAAGGACTAGCTCGATTTTATCTCTTTCTTCTTTTTTTGTTAAAGTTTCAATTTTTTACTTCCTTGTTGAGATGGAATAGAATAATTATTCGTACTGTAAATATTTAGCTGTGCTTAATTTGTGAATCACTAACTCGACAGGCAAGCGACATCATGGTAGCAAATCGAATACTTGTTTTGGCTGTAGTGCTACATTTAACGTTTTAATACTACAACATTGTATTAATCAACCATCGGTTTTTATTAATAGATTTAATGGATTCTAATGTCAATTACTTTTCTTTAACACAAACAAATCCTAATTTTTTTTAACCAAGTTTTAACCTTGTCAACCTACCATTTTGAATTTAATGTTCGAATTTACCATTTCTGTGTTGACAAGGAAGACAAAGTAATTTTTCTATCGTCAAAAGAGGATAGAAATAGACGTACTGTCAACATTTCTACAAATCGCACGCCCGCCGTGTCCCCAGAGAATAAAAACAGCCAAATTCCTTGTCGTGTCGACAGAGATGTTCATCCAAACCCGGTACTGATAGGTAGATGTCAAAGGGTGGTTCACATGCTCGCGTAATGCAATGCTTTTTTCATATCATCTGGCGTCTATTCATATAACAGATCTATAGGTCAATCGTCATCGACTTGCGTCGTATCATCAGTTTCAAATTGAACATACATATATCCGTTGAAAACCCGCAGTTATTGCTTTTGATTTTAAATACATAAAGGACCGCCGCACTTTCTTTGTAGATGGTGTTTAGGTGCCTCACTCTGTGACGATGATGCATTTTGGAATAACTATAGGCAGAAACTTGATAAAAATTGTCATATCCTCCCTAGACATCTTGAAGAAGAAAAAAACTAGAACCACTTATGCATCAATTGCTACTGATGTTAAACGTATTGATCAATTAAACCAGTAAATATATGTACGACAAAAAATAGGTATTTATATATATAAATGTATTATATATTATTAAATAATATATATGAAATATGAATATTACAAAATATGAGTATGTATATATATATATATATATATATATATATATATATATATATATATATATATATATATATATATATATATATATATATATATATATATATATATATATATATATATATATATATATATATATATATATATATATATATATATATATATATATTTAGATATACCAGATTCCATTACTGACACAGGGACAAAGTGAACATTTTACTCGAGGTGTTTATTTATGCTCTTTATACACCCCCTCCTTTAAATAATATTTGACATCCACCAGACCTAGATTTTCCTTCTACAATCCAATATAGGCTAGGTCCAATGATTTTGATGAGTCAAGGAGTCCGTTCACAAAGAAAACAACAGATGAAAGACAATGGGAAATATATTAATTAGGACCGCATACGAGATAATCAGGAGGAGGGTGGGGTGCATTTGTGAGTAAAATTATTATCATATTGGAAAGAACGTAAAAAGAAAGGCATCAAGTACCATGTTCGCCTTGTCACTGCTTTCTATAGTTAATTTAGTTCAGAACTGGACAGCGGATCCTTAACCACAGAATAAACAAAAAAGGCATGATTTGATCAAATCTAAAACCGATAAATTCTTAATATTCTTTTAACTTTGGCTGTGTTTATTTCATGGTGTTTAAGGCCAGCAGAGGAAGAAGAAATGGCGAAAAGTTGAACTGGTGGATTTAAACTAGTCGTATTCAAACGTGTTGATATCCCTTTTTGCGTAAAATGATCTGCCTAAGAAATATTCTAAACTGAACTTCTAATTTCAATATTTTAAATAAAAATCAGTTATTAAGATTCAAAAGGTGAGTGATTAGTAAACGAGTGAGGGAAGATAATGATTATTTGTCAGAGATTTTCAAATTCTATTTATAATTGCGTAAAAATAGCAAGTTAGATAAAATAAAATCCATGTTTTTTAGCTCTAAAAAATTGTGGTCGGGAAAGAATATTGTTCAAACCAAGTAACTTAACCACAGAATAAACAGAAAAGGCTTTTTCTGTCTTCGCATGAAAAGAATCCTTTTTCGCAAGAATTTAAACTGTTCATCCTCATATTTCATCAAAGAAAATTACAGGATAAACTGAATTGAATTTTAATTCATTCCAAAAATACACCGATCTGCAGTATTTTGCGGATATGCATAAATGCTTACTGATAGCTTTGCGTCTTTGAACAGAAATTGTGAAAAAAGGGGGTGGTAATTTTGCGCCCCACTTTTTATATAATGATTTTGGCTCACGACCGACTAAATTTGATTCCCGTCGGGATCTAGCTTAAAACAGAAAATGACAGAGGCGGGTCTAGAGCAAAATCTTGAAGGAGGGGGATTAGTGTGATAAAGGTGCCAATAATTGACCAAATTGACAAATGTCTTGAGGGGGGCCGGGGGGGCCCCCGGCTCCCTCTGGATCTTCCAGTGGAAAATGATATCAAAAATAACCTTACCCTGTTAAACCGTTTAGGCTGGAAGGAATGTCCGTTAACCTTATATAGCTTGCGCCATCTTCTTGCTCCTCTCCTATAAATGCTCTCTGCAAAAAAAAAGACACATGTAGAGCATACTTTTGAAATGAGATTAGAATCGGAAATCGTGATATGAATTATTAACAAATAAGAAAATATGTTTCCACACTTCCGGACTTTGGTCAACTGACTACTTGGCACCACGGTTTTTCTTAGGTGGAGAATTCGTAAAAAAGCGTCTTAAAAAATGGTGTAGTTGAAGTGAACTGGTTATTTTCACCAGATAGTGTATGAGCTGGCAAGAAGACAAATATTAATTATTGATTGCTTTTAGTTGACTCTAAACAATGACGGTACAGACAAATTGGCTCACAATAGCAACTACAAGGTACTTTTTCAAGACAACACGGTACAGGGAATAGTGTCCCAACAGATTAAAGGTACAATACACAGCTTAAAACCATAATAGTTACGTACAAGTGCGGAAGAATCACCATTTGAAGCTAATTCAGGCTGGTAGGTATCATTTTCATTCATCTTGACGGTAAAATTTTATAGCGAAAATAAATTTTCGAAAGATCGAAAACTAGCCTGAAACCCCATGAAAATTGTGTCGAAAAGCATAAGGTATTCAGACGCTCGTTTAACTGCTTTAATTAACATGGCTTTCAGTAGAGCTTATTTAAATTAATTGCAATGACTTATAGACTAAGCGGTATTATCGAGCTCTATAGAGGATTTTTTGAAAAAAAAAAAACTTACACCCCCACAGAACCTTAAAACTAATAAACAATTGCAGGTTATTGAGCTGTCAAGTACATTAAGAAAATGATAAATTAAGTACATTAATTATGTACAATGTATATTAAGTACAATGTACATTAAGTACATTGCAAATACATTAAAAATGATAACTGTAACACGCTGCAACAAGCGCTAAAGGTCACAAATTTAATATTTGTAATTCCTTATTGAACGCAAAAAATACAAAAGAAAATGCAATCAAACAGTTCCTGGTAACAAACTGTAAGCAGAGAACAACTCGGCCCCCAAAAAAGCCAAAGGATCTTAATGAAAATTACATGATCAGATTCATCATATCAGCGAACACTTAATGAGTAGATTTCAAGCTCCTATCTACAAAAAGTGGGATTCAGTTTAAAAAAAAATTAGAAGAAAGATCATGGATGCGTATGTGTGTGTGTTTTTTTATGGACAAATCAATCGTAATAAACCAAAAGGACCGTAACCAACCAAAGGTCCTAGAAGACTGAGAGAGGGCAACTAGCCCCCCATGCCTCCCCTTCCCCAAAGACACCCAATCGAATTTTGAGACAGCCATTTGATTTAGCATAGTTGAGAAGTCCAATAACTGTGTCTTTGGCGACGAAGTCACACTCCGTAGCTCCGTAGTCCATGAGGAAAGGGCTATAAGTTACGCAATTTGCACATTATTCACGTATAGTATTTGTTACAGATAAATATATGTAAATTTTAATGAGGGGAATTATCTGCGGGGGAGTATATGATTTGAAAAACGATCAAAATTTTAATAAAAAATATTTTTTTTTTCAACGAAAGTAAGGTGCAACATTAAAAATTAAAACGACAGAAATTATTCCATAAATAAGGAGAGCTGCCCCTTCCTTAACCCTCACTCTCCACGCAAAATTCCGAATTTTTACCACCGTTCTTTAAGAAAGACTGATCACACATAAGGGCCGTTAAATTTGAATGAGAAGCATATTTATAGAACTTTGACTTAGGGTAAAGAGCGAGGGTTGAGGAAGGGGGAACCCCCTCGTTTACGGAATAATTTCTGTTCGTTTTAGGTTTGAACGCTGGTCCTTACTTTCAGTTGATTTTTTTTAAGCACAATTGAACGCGGGGTAAGTAATTACCATTCCTAATTGACTACTGATCAAATATTAAAATCAGGGGTTATTTCATGTTTAAAAATAGCAATAAGTTTAAACAGCTACATTCCATAACTATTTGATGGAGAAAAGACTGTCAGTTCGCTTTTTAAAATTCGGTTGCCCGCCTCTCAATCGGGCGGGCCCTATTAGGCTTAGCTCACTTGTTCGCCTCTGAGACCAAGCGAATTCAGTCACCCGTATTGCATACAAGCCCAGTGGGCATTGCCCTTCAAGAGCCAACCCTAAAATCTTTGTCATCCCCCTTGCAATTCCAGTGGGCTTCCTCAATATGCTAAGCTCATATAATGTCAAGTTGCCCAATGTTAGTTGCCCAATTGCTTACAAGTCTTGTGGAAATGATCAGTCATAATTCTCAGAAAACATTTTATTTGGGATCTCCTATTGCCTTGAAATGACTCATAGAACTCATAGACTATTTGTCAGGCCTTTTAACTTTTAGTTACTATCAAGTTAAATGGCTTAGTGGCCAGTTACGCCCTTTTCAATGGATTCCGGTGCAATTTTATTTATGACAATGTACTGTGGTTGGATCAATTGGAAACCAGGAGTCGGGATCAGAACCAGTTATAAAAGGTTTCACGATAAAAAAAAAAGATACGAGAGAAGTCTGCGAAAAACTTATTAGAAGTTTATAGAAGAAGATTTATAGAGGTTTACAGAATTTATTTTTAAAAAAGAATAAAAGTTTGTAAAATTTATAGATGTTTATAGAAGAAGATTTGTCGAGCTTTATAGAATTTATTTTTTAAAAAGAATACAAGTTTATAAAATTTCGAGAAGTTTATAGAAGAAGATTTGTAGAGGTTTATAGAATTTACTTTTAAAAAAAGAACAGAAGTTTATAAAAATTAACGAAGTTTATAGAAGAAGATTTAAAGAGGTTTATAGAACTTAGTTTAAAAAAGAACCGAAGCCTACCAAAAATTTACGAAAGTTTATAGAAGAGGATTTATAGAGGTTTATAGAATTCATTTTAAAAAAGAACAGAAACCAAAAATTTATAGAAAGTTTACAGAAGAAAATTTGTTGAGGTTTATAGAATTTGTTTTTAACAAAGAATAGAAGCCTAACAAAAATTTACAGAAGTTTATACAAAAAGATTTATGGGGGTTTATAGAATTTATTTTAAAAAAGAATATAAGTTACTAAAATTTATAGAATTCTATAGAAGAAGATTTATAGAGGTTTATAGAATTTATTTTTAAAAAAGAATAGAATTTTATAGACGAAGATTTATAGAGCTTTATAGAATTTTTTTTTTTTTAAAGAATAAAAGCCAACCAAAAATTTACAAGGTTTATAAATAAAGGTTTATAGAGGTTTACAGAATTTATTTTAAAAAGAGAATAAAAGTTTATACAATTTATAGAATTTTATAGAAGAAGATTTTTAAAGGTTTACAGAATTTATTTTTGAAAAAGAATAGAAGTTTATAGAAGAAGATTTATAGAAGTATATAGAATTTATTTTTAAAAAAGAATAGAAGTTTATAAAATTTATGGAATTTTATAGAAGACGATTTGTAGAGGTTTATAGAATTTATTTTTTTTAAACAACAGATGTTTATAGAAGAAGATTTATCGAGGTTTATAGAATTTGCTTTAAAAACAGAATAGAAGCCTACCGAAAATTTAAAAAAGTTCATAGATAAAGGTTTATAGAGGTTTACAGGATTTATTTTAAAAAGAGAATAGAAGTCTATAAAATTTATAGAAGTTTATAGAGTTTTATAGAATTTATTTTTAAAAAAGAATAGAAGTTTATAAAATTTATAGAAGTTTATAGAAGAAGATTTATAGAGGCTTATAGAACTTATTTTTAAAAAAGAATAGAAGTTTATAAAATTTATAGAAGTTTATAGAATTTATAGAAGAAGCAATAGACTACGCAGAGTTATAGTCTTAACGTAGGCAGTGCATAGTAGACTCGATCCCTGCATAGAATACATTATGTGTTGCGTGTAGATGTTGCGTTATGGAAAAGCCAACAAAGTCGAAGTTATTTTGCTGGATTAACAATTGATAAATCTCAATAATAAAGTAATAAACTGTTCCTAGAAATCCTTCCACGCTTTATCAGAGCCTGAATCCTCGTCTCTATTCCACATTTTTAATTTTTGAATAGCTTGCCTACTATGATTATAGTGGTTTCAGATGATGATTATGGTGAGCGTTAGTAAAGTTTGAAAAAACTCGTTTAATTGTCAAAGACATACTTGACGTAACTTAACCACTTAGTATGTCAAATTAGGTACGTAGTGTGAATGCGACTTAACAATTATGGTCTTATGGCCTTTTGATTAGTATTATTTATTGGTCATTTTACAAACTAGCACCTATGTTTGATTTACTTTAAATTAAACACAAAACGAGGCGAAGGTTCAACAAATTTCCAAAAACTGGTCAGCTTAAATTTATATCCAAGCAAACAGACCACCAAAATACCCACTGAGTGGGACTCCAAGTTGCATGACGGTAGTAAGTGTTTTACATAACAAGGACCAGTTGGGAGGTCCCCAAGTGTGTGACCTGGGGTATGAGGCACCAGAGGAACGGAGAAAAGAAGCGTCAATTTAGAAACGTCATAACAAACTTTATTTTTCTTGCAAAGTAAGTTGTTTTACTTTAAAAAAAAATTGGCACTTTACATAACAATTTGATCACATAGTCCAAAAAAGAAACTTGCACTTCCAATTTGTATAGATACCGTAAGCAGTGGCACCAATGGGGCAGAGACGGTAAAACACAAAGCATGTCCGAGACATATACAGGAGGGCGACCTCAAGGCTCTCCCCCCCCCCATAAATTTTCCCGAATCCTGGGCACTTCTTATTCAAATCATCGAATGAAACTTAAGAGATTAAGTTCCATAATTAATAAGGCATCATTAATAAGATTCCAAGATTCCATAATTAACAAGATTCCATAATTAATAAGGCATAATTAATTGAGGCTTTTGCCAATACTGCGAAAGCTGTTTAAAATAAATAAATGAATATATTATAAAATAAATAAATGAATGAGTTTTTAACAGAAAATAATTTTGAAAAGAAACCCAGACATGACAAGGTGAAGCACCGGCGGTGAAGTACCGATGAATAAAGGGTCCACCTCACTAACAGTATGATCTTAATTGATTGACTACATTGATTTATTGATTGATCTATTGATCTTAATTGATTGACTACACTGACTACAGATACACCATACTCTTCAATCATTCGCGAAAATAATTATGAAGAAACGTATACCAGGTCATTCTTTTCTTTTTGTTCCTTTTTTTGGGCCATCTCATAAAACTATTAAGACAAGACTGAAAATTTAAAAGTAATAAGAAATGTTTTGAAAGTGAAACTAAAAGCCAGAAATAAAATATTGGTTCAAAATCGAGTCTCGGGAATTGTACTGCACAAGATGAAGCTTTTTATTTAAAAAATTCTCGATAGTAATTCCAGAAACGCACATCAAGAAACAATAAGAAAATTCAAGTGAAAACAAGTTAAAAGTAATAAAAAACAATAAAGAAATAAAAACAGATAAGTTAAGAATAAGCAACAATTAAACAAGATTGAAAATTCAAATAAATACTCACTATCTTCTCCCTGACAGAGCTGGCCCGGTGCAAGCGGAATATTGGGGAATACTAGAATAGAAAAAATATATAAAGATAAAATAAAAGATTGAAAGAAAAACCTGTTAAATACTAGCGAAACTAAGAGTGTAGTATTAATGCTGTTTATACGAAATACACAAATGATTAAAAGCTTAAAATAGGTTAAATTCCGATTCTAAAAAGCAACTTTTTATTTTAGCTTTCTAGGGTAAAACAAACCAAAATGAAATTTCAAGGCCACGAAAGCATATTTTTTATGAAGTTATCAATTGTCTCCTGTACTTACACACAAGGCCTTTGAAGAGATTAAGCAGCTAATGCTTGTAAGTTTTGCAATAGAAGGAATCCTATCATTTTGGTCTACTTAAAAAAATTGCTGTTAAAAAAAATTGTGTTCATTTGCTGGTTTATATTTTCATACAAGCAAAACAAACAGTTGAAAGTTAACTTATACTCTCTATTTTTGAGTCAAAATTTCAACGGGTTTTAACAATCATTAGGTTATAAAAAGGCGGGGCTATTTTTCACTCAAAAATGAGAAGTAATTTTATTGGCTTACGCAAATTCACCATAGATGTAAACGAATGAAAATAAAGCACACTTTTCTAACAGAGAAATTATAGAAAGGTAATTTCTCTGTTTCTGAGACCATAGTGGCTAAGTATGGCAAAAAGAAAAAAAGGGCAGTGAAGAAAAAACGAGAATAATCACAGGCAATCAGAGAAAGAAGAAGAGTTTCCCATGTTTCCGTCGAGGCCACGACTCAACCCTCTTAAGGGCAAAATTAGGGAAAAGCTCTGTAGTTTTTTTTTCATTAGCTGTCTATTTTTTTAGAGGCTGTGACTACCCTTTTTTCATTGGTATAACTTTTTTGTTTAGCTATCTAATTTATTCATTCTTTAAGATATCATTACCTCCAAAGCAAAAGCACTTATCTTACATTTTTAGAATTTTAGAGATCAAAATAAGATCTTTAAAATTAATTGCAAAAATAATTATTCCCTCAGGATTTAAACAGGAACAACATGGTAAAATTACACTGAAATATGTTGTGACTTAAAATTTGGTTAATAATACATAAATTATGTGAGGGGATTTTTAAGATAGAGGTGGCAAAACAATTTCAACCCTGTTACGGCTCATCTCCCCTATCTTCTATGGAAGAATGTGGCTTTGCTGTGGCTTTTCGGATATAGATCCAAAGCCACTACTCGCAAGCTGGCTAGCAAAGCTGGTTTAGCTTCCAATCTGGTATTCGCGACCAGCAGAAAACTGCCAGATCACGAGAAGACGAGAACTGGAAAGCAAATCCAAGCTGCTGGTGGAAAGTGTTACTGGCTACTTTGTTACTTGTCTACAAGGGCCACAACCAGGCTTTGTTCGGGGGGAGGGGTAAAAAATCCCATTGACTGCAATAGATTAGTGATTATCAAGGTTACTGCGTGCAAAAATTTGTTTACCTGTATTTTTGTTACTTTTGTACGAGTCAGGCAAAATATCGAAGGGAGAGGGGTTCAAACCAGGTAACCTCCCCCTTTGGATACGACCATGCTTGGCTAGCGTGCCAGATTCAAACTATTACACCGGGACTTTAAAATAGTCTGCAAATTCCCCTGTTTTCGTAAAAAAAAAATTACTTGTAATTTTGTAAACTACTTATGTTACAATATGAATAGTATTTTCGAAACCTTAACTGAGTTTTCCCGAATCGTAACTAAGACTACTGACAGTTCCTTGTGGCAATTACTCATGTCAATTTATTGAAGTTAGTTGATTAAGACAATGTAATCATGGTCAATTTCCCAACACTTACTTTTTCAGTGGATATTCGCATAAATTTGCACTAGAAGGTAAATTAAAACTTTTCTCGGAATATTTCTGATGAGCTTTTTGTGCTTCAGTCAAAAGTAGCATGTGATCAACTTTCAGATACTTTTTTCCAGTCAATATTTGCAGAAATTTTCACTAGACACCAAGGGCGTCGGCAGGAAATTTTCCAGGGGGGAGGGGGGCAGACGCCAAAATAGCAGTGGTAGTTGGGTCATAGGGAACAAATTTAAAGATATTTTTCGGTAGGAATAAGTTTATTTTTAAATAGTCTTAGGAAAAAAACTCTCGAATAAAAAGAGCAATTAAATCCCTTGCAAATAAAACAAAATACAGTAAATTTTAAACGATAAGGGTTCCTAGCAAAGGGATTAGTTTATTTGATCTTGATCAATTATGTATTTAATTATTATGCATTTAATCTTAAAAGAAAATCAAATTTTAACCAAGATTACAGAAATATTTATTGCTTCCGTAGATTATAACAGACGTAGACTTGTCTTTATGTAATTTCCCACACCTCAGAATAGTTTACAGAACGAGTAGAGATACTCAAAAATCATACTGCCTGCATAGATACCACGTTTTGATTTTGTGATGACCATACAAAATGTATCTCGTAACAGGACAATTCTCTCCCTGAACTTAAAGCCCTTATATATTCAGACATTAAAAAAAAAAGAATAGCGGAAATTTTTTTAACTTATTATTCAGCTGTCAAATGGACCATCTTTCTTTTTATTGCCTTATTCAATTATATTGGATGAACAAGTTCAAAAAAAAATTTTCACAAGAAAATCTTATCAAATAGTGTGTGATAAAAAAAAAGTGGAAGTAAAAAGTGACTTGGACCAATATGAACCAAAACTAAAAATGGAATTCTCATGAAAATTGCTACACTGGCAGTATTGGCCTTTTGTGCTGATTCTAAATATATGAAATTCTTTCAGTTTGTTGTTACCCACCCAAAACAAAAATCTGAGAAAATTTGCCTAATTTTGCCTGACTGAAACTATGACTGACTGAGAGCTCATTTAAACGTAAATTTAAAGCTATTTTTCTGCCATTTTAGGGCACAAAACTACGAATTTACCCCGAAGAGGACGAATTAGCAATCAATTTAAAATTCTGAGGAGATAATTGATTTAAAAGTATCAATAACTATATTTTAGGCTTACCAGTTGCAAAAGAAGTAATGCCACACGGTGGCAGTACTGGATTCAAACAAGTTGATCCGCTTTATTTGTAATGAAAATTAGGCTACGTTAGGTGATTGAAATTGCGTATCAGCTATAATGAGAGGGGGTGAGTAATTGTTTAGTTAAGGGTAGGGTAGATCCCTATAAAAGTACATTTTAATGCACAAACTGCTTACTCTTCATGAGGTTTCAGATAAATGCTGAAAGAGGTAGGGGGAAAAATGTTTCTCTGTACAACTAAAATGTTACATTCCCATATCTACCAGCACAGAGGTGAAAAAGGCAAGGCAGGTCATCACCACCCCCCGAAAGAAAACTTCCTTGGGGTGGCAAATACTGCGCGGAACTTAATATTCAGTAATTTTAAATGGTAACTTTTTTACTTTTATATTAAATACTTTAATGTATTTCAATAAATACGTATAATGTATTTATCGACAAAAAATCCTATTGTAGAGGCTGTGATGGCTTCACTTATGTAGAAGATCAAAAGTCTCACAAAATTCCAATCCATACACAGAATAATACTCCTTTTCATCCAGCCGAAATTCTTTAGTAGTAATATTAACAACAACTTTTTATCAATATTACTATTCATCACCAATTTGTTTATGTATATTCAAATTTTATGTAAAATTGAAATTGCAAATTTAGACGTAGAACGGTATTAATCCATGTACAATTATTGATTTACACATTTTAAAAGCAATTAACCAGGGATTTAAGGGACTGGTACCTCAAATTATATCTTGGTTAGGCCTGGGTATGATAAGAAAAACAATCCGAAACTAAATAATAAAAGAGTGTTTGAACTGAAAGCAAGGGACATATTTGAAACCTATTTGAACAAATTACACTTTATATGAAGGGGACTGTTTCCTCCTTAGCTCCTTACTCTTTACTGTGAAGTTTGACTTTTTTCCAAATTTTTTAAGAAATTTGCAATTGAAAAAAAGATTTTTCAGAGCACTAAAAAACTTTTGTTTAATGAGTAAGGTGTTGAGAAGGGGGCAGTCCCCCTTACATACAGAGTAACTTATGTTTGGTTTGAGTTTCAAACTTGCTCCTTACTTTGTTTGAAAAATCTTTTCCATTCGTCTAATTACATTTCATGGAACTGCAAAGTTTTATGGATACAATACTTTTGGTAACGCAGAAAAAACGATCAATATTTCAATTACCTCTGTTTGGATTTTGATGAGTAATCAAACAGTTCGAGGTAACGAACTGTAAGTAAGGAGCGACCCGGCTCAATAGCTACGAGCCTGAGAAAATTTGTCTGATTTTTAAAAAAGGGGGAAAGACCCCCTTGAAGTCATAGGATTTTAGTGAAAATCACACCATCAGATTCAGCGTATCAAAGAATCCGGCTGCAGAGGTATCAAGCTCTTATCTGCCAAAATGTAGAATTTTGTAATTTTTGCAATAAGAAAGATCATGGATGCGCGTTTATTTGTTGTTGTTGTTTCTTGTCTTTTTTCTCCAGGGGTGATCGTATCAACCCAGTGGGCCTTGAACGTTGGAGAGGGCTCATTCTAACTGAAATGAAAAGTTCTAGTGCCCTTTTCAAGTGACCAAAATTTGAGGAAACTAGGCCCCCTCCCACGCCACGTTTTCAGAAAATCATCCGATCAAAATTGTGAGATAGTATTTTTGTTCAGCATAGTTGAAAGGCCCAGTAACTTTGTCTTTGCAGATAAAATGACCCCCTCGCTTAGAGACAAACATTTTTCTAAAAGCAACGGGAAAAGTATGTAAATTAAAACAAAAGTATATAAAAAAGAAAAAAGTAAATAATTACAAAAAATACACAAAACAATAGCCTACTAATAAAAACTAATATATAAACTCCCAGCATTCAGCTTCGTTGAGCAATGCCGAAGGGTTGGACGGATATTTTTTAGCAATATCGACAGTCTTGAACTTGGTTATCAAACACCAAAATATTTAATGCCTTTAGACTCAGTGTTTGTAAAAAGTAGCGCATTATCAAAGTAGTTTGTTCAAAGTAAAACATTAAAACTAAGATTAAGGAAATCAAATGAAAATTTTAATTTAATATTTTTAATTTAATTTTGGAATACCAAAAACCAGCATATTTGACACCTTGATACTTTTAACTGTAAAAAATTAAATCTTTTTCAAAGTGACAACTAGATAAATACGATCACTCCTCAAAAAAATGATAATAAAACACAAAAACGTTACCGTTTAGGGGGAAAATACAGAAATTCCCAGCATTCTGTTCAGGAGAAACATTTCTTTTTTTTAGTAGCTTCATATATCAGCTCATGGGTACTCTTATAATGCAAGCAAAAGTTGACGGCATATTTTTTACCGAAATTGTCCATTATTTCTATAACTACCGAAATTTCTATAATTACATCAACTTTCTTGTGTACTAATAACTGCGCTAATTACAAATAAATTATTAGGATCACCATAAAAAGCTGATTCTTTGATTGAATGTTACCGATAGTTAGACTTTTATACTTTCGGTTATTGCCTAGGATTCATTACTATGAAGAATCTGATTTTGTTTTCTTTGTTACTCCAACCAAATTATATAGAAAAAATGTTTGTGGAAAACTGGAAAGGGGTCAGTCAGTCAAAAATTAGAACTAATACTTCCTTACTAAGGGTCAAAATCTACTGGCAGGCAGCCAATAATGAGGCAACACACATTTTTTCTAGAGTTTTTCTCTGTTCTACTCTCTTTCCTTTGGTTTCCTTATAATTACTTTGTAGACCCAAATTTCAGGGGGAGGGTGGCCCCCTGCCGGCGCCCATGCTAGACACTAGACTATCAAATCAAAATTTCCTCGAAAGATTTGTGGTGACCTTTTTGTGCTATGGTACTATTTTAAGGAAACGTACAAATTAGTCGCAATTGGGATAAGCAGTTATATCGTGGATTTTTGTCGTCGATGACGATAAATAAAAAAAAATCCGGGATCTGAAATTTCGAAAACTGAAAAAATGAGGTTGCATTTCTGTCATGCCTAAATTTCTCTTTTTTAAACCTAAACAATTGTTTTTAATGTCTCCCCTTTAAGGGAGGGGGGAATTTTTTGCATCCCGCCCTTCCCACGGGGAAAGGAAGACAAACTGAAACAGTGTTCCTCTACATAAGATTAATTATATTAATTACCTCGGTTGCAACCATCATGTGTACAAGTCTGCTTCTAATTTACGCCGGTTACGACTGTCATCAGAGCATGTAGCTAGGGTTTTCAGCACCCTTTGTCAACTTTGGTTTTTAACCCCCACCCCTCCCATCATCACTACCACACTGTAAGTAACCAAAAGTGTAAAAGAAAACTCAGCTTGACACACCCTCAGAGGCTGCGCCCGGAGACAGTCGTTATCTTGCACCCACCCATCCCCCACCACCGCACCTAGTTCCGCTAGGTGGGGCCAATACATTGTTGCCAAAAATGTGTTCGACACAAAAGTAAGTATAAGTAGCTTATATGGATCATTGGATCTTCTGGATCTCTTGGATCCTTTGCCCACAAGCATCTTCTCTTAGCTAATGAATGAGATACGACTTGTCTTTCTCGTTTTTCTTCTCTCTTTTATCTTCTAGGTTTTTCCTTTTCTCTTTATTTGTTCTTAAGTATCGTACTGATGTTCCGTACTTCAGTTTTTCGCTGTCTCCCCATAAAAATATATGTGAAGAAGGAGGGTAATCCTGACAATAAAAACATAGGCCATGTTGTGGGCCTCAATGTAACTATCCGATCAATAAATAACTATTTTAATGACTACACTGGTATATTATTGCAGGGGCAAATAAAACTTATTCATCCTTTATGAAATTCATGGGGGTATGGAAATAATAATTCTTCAAAACGATTCCTTGATCTTGAAGCAGAGAATCAGAGCCATACCCGATGGACAGTGTCCAAGCCAAGACCGACTGTAATCACTAATTCCTAAATACATAACATAGTTCCCCAATTTTCATATAATATATGCGTTTTGACAACTGATTACCCCATCCCCCCCCCCCGCAGTAAAAATTCATGTGCACAAGCCAGCTGCAAATCTAATTTGGTACAGAATATTAACTTCTAAAGGCAACACTTTGCAGCAAGGGTGTATCCAGGATTTTTGGTCCGGGGTGGGGGGGTAACAAAATGTTGTAAAAATGCATCAAAATTTGTTCATATACAGTTTTGTTACGATTTTTACGATACAGGTAAATATTTGGGGGGGAGCATTAAAATTACATTTTTTAGGGAACGCGGTGAAAGTCCCTCACTCCCATACAAGTGCCTTTGAGATTGTTCCAGAAACAAGTATTAATGCAAGAGTTTAACAAAACAACTTTTGGCCATTGAACATTGTATTTAAGCCAATTTGATTAGTTCCATATAAAAATGAATTTCAATAGATTTTCCCACTTTTACCTTGCTCTTGCGTCCTTTTTGTTTTCTTAATTTGTACTCCATTTTGCTTTTCTCTAAGAAAAGGTTTGAGCCTCTTCTTTGAACTTTTCTATTACATCTTTAACACTGATTCATCACTTATGATTATTAATTATATATCTGACTACAAATTTACCGAAAAAGAAACCAATCAGCTTCATTAATTTCCGCTTGCTGAATTCTCAATTCACTCCAAAAGAAAAATCACAATTCCATGAAATTAACCAGAGTAAAAATGACAAAAGTGGCCATAAAAAAAGGGGGAAACAGTCAAATACAACAGGTTTAAATATTAGTTTATTTTTTGTACGTTTTATCGACTTGTCTTCTCCAGTCATACCTATCAAAGCTTTAGTCAGACCATTTCTTGTGTGTTTGACTTGTTCTACATATTTTTCCATATTAACAAAAGGACTATATGCATTAAAATCTTTAAAAAATGAATAAGTATTATTGTACTTTTTTTCAAATTTTTAAAATCCTATATTTGTTTTTCCTAAACATTTTACAAGTTAAAACAAATCAATACTGACACAACAGAGTTAGAACAATATTATAACTTTAGCAAAGGAAGAGCAGAGTTCGATGTATTAGCCTAATATATGAGGAGGTTAAATTTTGTCAACCAAGTAACAAAAACATAAACAAACTTCAGACAAAAATAATAAAAAAAATTAAGAAACAAGCCGCAAAAAGAAAAAAAAAGAAAGAGTAGAGAAAAAATTGCTCTAGCCCTCCCAGCACCATAATAGTTGAATTCACAAAATAGCTAATGTTAATTCACAAAAAAAAATTCACAATATTGATTCACAATTAAATTCACAAAATAATGATAAATTCTATTATCTATATATTTTCTATAAATTCTATAAATATCTCCTATAAATTCTATAAATATCTTATCTTAAAATATCTTAAATATATAAAATTAAATATCTTAATCTTTATATATTATATATACTTTATATTTATATATATACTTTATAAATAATCTATCTTTTAAATAAAAATAAAATTAAATATCTAAAATTAAAATAAAATTAAATTAAATATCTTAAATATATATATTCTATAAATATCTTCTATAAATTCTAATGATAAATTCAAAATAATTTCACTAAAATTAATTCACAAAATAGCTAGATCCATCAACCTTAAGAAGGATCCATGCCTTAAAGGATAACTCTATCTCATTCACTATGTACTTTTTTGAATTGATTTTTTGAATATATCTTTTTTAGAATTGATTGCGATTTTTGAATATATCTTTTTAAGAATTGATTGCGATGTCTTGTAGAGCTTTGATAAAAGATCCCAATAAACGAGAGGAAACTAAAAGCAGACATGTAATTTTCCCAGAGACCTTAGAAAAATCATTTAACTTCTCCCGTCTTGTGTCAGGGACAGAGATATTAGGTTTTAATTAAACTCGCATTTTCAGAAAGTGTAAATTTTGATTTTTCAATTAAACGAAGCAGAATTTTCTTTTTAAATTTCAGGAAAGAGCAGTCTTTAATATTGTTCTAGCAGGCGTACTAGGACAACACTTAAAATCAGGTCAAAGAAAACATCAGTTGGTTAATTTGACAGATTTTGGAGTTCCCTGTGTCGCTACCCACTTTAATGGAAAACCTTGTCAACACAAGGATTTTAATGACTCTTCAATCTAATTATATAATCAGACCACAACTCTTCAGAAGCTTTCAATGATAGCTAGTCCCCTGGGAGAATTCGCTAACAGACTGTTTGTCTTTGAGACGGCCAGCCGACGATGAGGCAAGCAAAATGATTTAAAAGACATCGAATCCACGTAAGTCTCCATTTCCCGACAACAGATAATCATCAAAACATATGTTTTAAATATCTTTGACTTGAAAATTATTTCAGTTATATTAGATAAATATTAAACTTATTTGCAAAATCAGTGAAAATTGAGATAATTTTGATTTGTGTAGAGGAAGATGAAAGGTCTTGGAACAAACATGGGCAGAAGAAACAGGGGCCGGCAATATCCTTATCTTGAAAATACTTTGTTAAAAAATTAATGACACAACCCACCATTACTGTTTGTAAATCTTTGTATTGTTTGAAATTAAATATGTCGAAAAGTACAAAAATAAAAAAAAAACTTGGTGAACGAACCATGTATAGTAATTTCAGAGTCCTTATTGAGCTCATACAATCTAATAGCCTCAGCAAGCTCTTCCTGACTCGATATTGTGCAAGGATCACCTAAAAGCATAGGATTTGTTATAAAGAGCGTAAAAAAAAAAAAAAAAAAAAAAAAAAAAAAAAAAAAAAAAAAAAAAAAAAAAAAAAAAAAAAAACAACAACATCAAACTGGCCAAAGACATAGATTACAACGTTTAAAAAGCCGCAGCTCCGCAGTTGATAAATCTCTGCGTTTATATTCTGCGTTATTATCCTGACTCGATATTGTGCAAGGATCACCTAAAAGCATAGGATTTGTTATGAAGAGCGTAAAAAAAAAAAAAAAAAAAAAAAAAATCAAACTGGCCAAAGACATAGATTACAACGTTTAAAAAGCCGCAGCTCCGCAGTTGATAAATCTCTGCGTTTATATTCTGCGTTATTATCCTGACTCGATATTGTGCAAGGATCACCTAAAAGCATAGGATTTGTTATGAAGAGCGTAAAAAAAAAAAAAAAAAAAAAAAAAAAAAAAACATCAAACTGTCCAAAGACATAGATTACAACGTTTAAAAAGCCGCAGCTCCGCAGTTGATAAATCTCTGCGTTTATATTCTGCGTTATTATCCTGACTCGATATTGTGCAAGGATCACCTAAAAGCATAGGATTTGTAATGAAGAGCGTAAAAAAAAAAAAAAAAAAAAAAAAAAAAACCATCAAACTGGCCAAAGACATAGATTACAACGTTTAAAAAGCCGCAGCTCCGCAGTTGATAAATCTCTGCGTTTATATTCTGCGTTATTATCCTGACTCGATATTGTGCAAGGATCACCTAAAAGCATAGGATTTGTTATGAAGAGCGTAAAAAAAAAAAAAAAAAAAAAAACCATCAAACTGGCCAAAGACATAGATTACAACGTTTAAAAAGCCGCAGCTCCGCAGTTGATAAATCTCTGCGTTTATATTCTGCGTTATTATCCTGACTCGATATTGTGCAAGGATCACCTAAAAGCATAGGATTTGTTATGAAGAACGTAAAAAAAAACAAAAAAAAAAAAAAAAAAAAAACATCAAACTGGCCGAAGACATAGATTACAACGTTTAAAAAGCCGCAGCTCCGCAGTTGATAAATCTCTGCGTTTATATTCTGCGTTATTATCCTGACTCGATATTGTGCAAGGATCAACTAAAAGCATAGGATTTGTTATGAAGAGCGTAAAAAAAAAAAAAAAAAAAAAAAAAAAAAAAAAAAAACATCAAACTGGCCAAAGACATAGATTACAACGTTTAAAAAGCCGCAGCTCCGCAGTTGATAAATCTCTGCGTTTATATTCTGCGTTATTATCCTGACTCGATATTGTGCAAGGATCACCTAAAAGCATAGGATTTGTTATGAAGAGCGTAAAAAAAACAAAAACAAAAAAAAAAAAAAACATCAAACTGGCCAAAGACATAGATTACAACGTTTAAAAAGCCGCAGTTCCGCAGTTGATAAATCTCTGCGTTTATATTCTGCGTTATTATCCTGACTCGATATTGTGCAAGGATCACCTAAAAGCATAGGATTTGTTATGAAGAGCGTAAAAAAAAAAAAAAAAAAAAAAAAAAAAAAAAAAACCATCAAACTGGCCAAAGACATAGATTACAACGTTTAAAAAGCCGCAGCTCCGCAGTTGATAAATCTCTGCGTTTATATTCTGCGTTATTATCCTGACTCGATATTGTGCAAGGACCACCTAAAAGCATAGGATTTGTTATGAAGAGCGTAAAAAAAACAAAAAAACAAAAAAACAAAAAAAACATCAAACTGGCCAAAGACATAGATTACAACGTTTAAAAAGCCGCAGCTCCGCAGTTGATAAATCTCTGCGTTTATATTCTGCGTTATTATCCTGACTCGATATTGTGCAAGGATCACCTAAAAGCATAGGATTTGTTATGAAGAGCGTAAAAAAAAAAAAAAAAAAAAAAAACATCAAACTGGCCAAAGACATAGATTACAACGTTTAAAAAGCCGCAGCTCCGCAGTTGATAAATCTCTGCGTTTATATTCTGCGTTATTATCCTGACTCGATATTGTGCAAGGATCACCTAAAAGCATAGGATTTGTTATGAAGAGCGTAAAAAAAAACAAAAAAAAAAAAAAAAAAAAACATCAAACTGGCCAAAGACATAGATTACAACGTTTAAAAAGCCGCAGCTCCGCAGTTGATAAATCTCTGCGTTTATATTCTGCGTTATTAGTCGCAGTCTTGAAAAAAAAACAATTCTTTCAAATTTTTGAAAAAAAATGGAAATTTACCGGCCAGGAAATTTAGCATGCAATTCCAAATGGAAGAATTAATAATTTAATTGAGGAAAAAAATATGTTTCGAACAAAAAAAAACGGTCTACTTCTCAGACTAGGAATGTTGAAGATTATCTTAGCAAAACATCTGAAAATATGAAGATAAGCATGACTGAATATATGTAGAGCCTAGTTTATCCAGCTAATGAGCATCAATGAGGGAATTGAGTAGGTGCCTATGCACTTATATTTTTCTTTTGCAAAGAAATAACATGTTATTCAGGTATCAGGTCAATGGTTGAGTAAAAAGATCCATATTTCTTTTACTAACTAAAACATCTTTTTTTCAAAAGAAAGTAAAGAAAGATACTCAAAACTAAAATGAACCATTAATGAATAACTAGAACCCAAAAGGAATGGAAAATAAGATCAATAATCAAGTTTAACTTAAGGATTAGAGATCTATGGATGGACAGATGAAGCCTAAAACGAACAGAAATTAGAACAAATGATCAAGCCATAACTTAAACGATCATAAATTACAAAGCATAAGAGAGGCGCTACCCCCCCCCCCCCATAAACCCTCACAAGGCTAAAACGTCATATGTGCTTGGCTGCAAACAAATATAGTGTAAACAGTTTTTATCTCTTAGAGAAATTCCGTACGAATTGTTTTTGGTCCTCGGCTGACTTACCGTATTTCAAACAGTAGGCTGTACGAAAAGTGTGGTTCTATCCCGCATTCTAGGGCTATAATCAGATAAAGGTTGAGATGGCTAGGACATGTTTTGCGGATGAATGATAATAGATTGCTGAAGATTGCCCTTTTCAGCCAGCCTTGTAGGGCTAAACGGAAAGAAGATCGTCTGCAGTTGGGGTGGAAAGATGTCGTAAAGAACGATTTAAGGGAAATGGGAACTTCCTGGGAGGGTGTAAAGAGGGAAACTTTGGATAGATTAGGATAAAGGAGGAGCGTGCGTAGATGTATTGGCCTCGGGCGGCTTCGTGCTGCGGTGAGTTGTTAGTAGTAGTAGTATTATTACGATATTGAAAAATATAGAATCGTTCGAACTTCCAGGAATTATTTCTTTTATATATTACCTTTCTTTCTTTTATACTAAAACTTTTATACTTTTTATACTACTTATTTATATACTTTTTATACTACTTCTTTTATAATTTCTTTCTTTTATATATTACCACATTTAAATAACTAATCTAGTCTGATGTGCAGTAAATTAACAATTTATGTTGTTTTAAGTTTCATCCTAATTTCTGTCCCTATTACGTTTTACTTATTCATTCAAAGTAACTTCAGTTCATTTTAAACTGATATATCATATGACTTTATTTCTGCTTATTTTGGGTTTCAATGTAGCTCTCTTAGTTTTCTTTGAACAACCTTTTTTGGGGGAAAATAATTTTTCAAATCAATTTTCATAAATAACTTCCGATTTTTCAGCTGATCCTATTGAATTCTCAGCTTTTCGGTTAAAAATATAAGGCTAGATTGGGATATAAGTAGATTAATTTAATCCAAAAATGGTATCAAACTCCCACCAAAAGGGTAGGGTAGAAAATGCCCCCTCAAATACATGCAGGGGAATATGCCTAGGATTGAGTAATTAAAAAACTGCTTTGTTCGGCCTTGTACATCCATTTGGTGCAATCTTGCTCAGAGGTTATCCTTTCACAGCTATCTATCAGATTTCTTTGTTAAAAACAACCTACAGATAAAAAAAAATAACATCAACTGGTTTTGATATATTTAATTACTAACATATATATTAATACTAATAGCATAAGAATACATAATATTTATAGAACATAATATTTATGAATAATATGTTAAAAATATTAATATATTCTACTTAACCTTCTTCATCAATCCATTTCATAGTAAACAACTGATCTTGACTAAAATGACAAATATCACGCAGTTCATCTTTTAGCCTTTGAAGATCTACTTTAGGATCAATATAAGTTACTAAGATTTCCCTAGAAAGAAAAATTCACCAATTAAAGCTTTCAGAAAGAAACAACAAGAGCTAAGAGCTCATATGGCACTTGTGACGAGGTCGGAAGAGCCAAGAGCTCATATGGCATGAGCTCTAGCAAAATTCTAAGAATCAATAGATTGATTTAAAAGGAAAATCAGAGGGTTAAATGCCGGTCAGGATTTAAAATAAGAGCTCTGAGACACACAAAGTCCTTTTAAATATCAAAATTCATTAAGATCCGATCACCCACTCGTAAGTTAAAAATACCTCATATTTTCTAATTTTTCCTTTCCTTTCCCCCCCCCCCCCCATATGGTCGAATCAGGGAAAACAACATTATCAAGTTAATTTGTTCAGGTCCCAACACGCCTACCAATTATTATCGTCTTAGCACATCCAGAAGCACCAAACTCGCCAAAGCACTGGAGCCCTCCCCCCCCTCAACTCCCCCAAATAGAGCGGATCCAGTCCGGTTACGTCAATCACATATCTACGACATTTGCTTATTCTACCCACCAAGTTTCATCCCGATCACTCCACTCTAAGCGTTTCCCAAGATTTCTGGTTTCCCCCTTCAACTTCCCCCAATGTCATCAGATCTGGTCAGGATTTAAAATAAGAGCTTTGAGACATGAGTTCCTTCTAAATATCAAATTTCATTGGGATCTGGTAATCCGTTCTTAAATTAAAAATACCTCAATTTTTCTAATATTTCCGAATTAACACCCCCCCCCCCAACTCTCCAAAAGAGAGTGGATCTGTTCCAATTATGTCAATCACGTACCTAGAACTTGTGCTTATCCTTCCCATCAAGTTTCATCCCAATCTCTCCACTCTAAGTGTTTTCCAAGATTTATGTTTTCCCCCTCCGACCCCCTATGTCCCCAGATCCAATTCGAAATGAAAATGGAGCATCTGAGACATAAGATCTTTCTGTATATCAAGTTTCATTAAGATCCGATCACCCATTCGTAAGATAAAGAAGCCTCAATTTTGACGTTTTCCAAGATTTCCAGTTTCCCCCTTCAATTCCCCCCAATGTCAACCACATTTATGGATTTGTGTTTATTTTTTCCACCGAGTTCCATTTCAATCCTTTCACTCTCAGCCTTTTCCAAGATTTCCCCCCCCCCAACTCCCCCCAATGACACTGGATCCGGTCAGGATTTAAAATAAGAGATCTAAGTTACGATGTCCTTCTAAATATGAAATTTCACTAAGATCCGATTACTCCTTCATAAGTTAAAAATACCTCATTTTTTCTATTTTTTCAGAATCAACCCTACCCCCCCTACTCCCCCAAAGAGAGCGGATCCGTTCCGGTTATGTCAATCACGTATCTAGGACTTGTGCTTAGTTTTTCCACCAAGTTTCATCCCGATCCCTCCGATTTAAGCATTTTCCAAGATTTTAGGTTTTCCCCTCCAACTTCCCCCAATGTCATCGGATCCAGTCGGGATTTAAAATAAGAGCTCTGAGACACGATATCCTTCTAAATATCAAATTTCATTAAGATCCGATCACTTGGCTAATACCAAGTGCCATAAAAATCTTAATATCAATCAAGCAGCAAAAAAAGATGCCATATTGGGTTCTAACAACACATTAGCCACTTAGTACATCAGTCCGAAGTTTTTTTTGGGGGGTAGGGGTCAATACAGGAAAGTATTTTCAGGTTTCATTTCTTCTGAGAGGGAGGCTTGGATTAATTTTTGACAGAGAGAGGACACTCTGTCCCTTCCCATTGTGTGCATGTGGGTGCATAATTCTTTTGTGGATCAAGTTATTGTTTTTTTCTCTGCTAATTTATACTGTTCTGTATCTGCACTACTTCCTATCCGAATCATTTGCTTTCTCGTAGAGAACTTTTTAGATGTTTGGGCTTTAAATAAAGCACCTTGAAAGGATGAGATGTTCAATTTATCTTGTATTATTTCCAACTGTACACACAACTTTCAAAATCATAGCCCTTCAGTTATTTATTATTTCCTTCCTTGCGACAGTAGGGATTGAACCCGAGCATTCTCAGTCGAACGGCACAGTCGTATCCACTATGCTGTCACAAGGTATAGCCCTTCAATGTTATTGAAAGTATTAATATTTGAAAGTTGTTGTGCTAGCTTCAAGCACACTGGTATTGCAGTGAATTATTAATATCAGCATTTTTGATGATAAATAAGGGTAAATGTATATATCAGGGCAAAAATCATATAGAAACAAAGAAAATGATGTTACATTCTCAATTTAACGCCCTTTCCAATATCATAGCCACTGTTGCTGTCTTAACCTTGCTTAATGAAGCAATATATGTGATATAGAATAGTCCTAGGCTATGTAAAAAAAATTTGCTGATTTTGACTCTTTTGTTTTAATTGGCTTTGTGAACTAATGGTAACAAAAGAAATAGTATAATGGTAACAAAAGATAATGGTAAGCCCACAAAAGATAATGGTAAATGCACAAGCTCCAATTCCATCCCAGTCTATTCATAACTTCCCTCTTTAAACCCCCCAAAGAAATCCCACTTTTCTTCAAACTGTTTCTTACAACGTCTTCCCACCCCATTTAGGCATGAACTGCTTTTCATTTAGCCGAAGATGGATGGCTGAGAAGGAATTACCTTCAGCATCACTCTTAAAAGACAATTCTGAAAACTATTTTAGGCTAAAGCAATCCCAGAAGCACATTTCTTCACTTTGTCCCCACTTCCTCCTTGATGAATGAATATACAACCTAACACAAATCACTATCAAACAAATAAATGAAGCTAAAGAGTAAAGAGCAAAATATAAAAAAGTAAAGAGCTTAATTATCCCAAGAAATAAATAAATGGTAAAGAGAAATAATGGTAACAAAAGATAATGGTAAGCCCACAAAACCAGCAAACTTTTGCATATAGCCTAGGGCTATATCAGGCCCTGCTATATTTAGCAGGGATGAAATTGTAACAGTAGTGATTATTATTTAGGAAATAACACAATTGAAAATTCCGTGGTATATTTTCTTTTTTTCTATTTAAGTTCTTCCCTATGGACCTACTATACCTTCACTTAAATAATTAGGCTAGTTAGGGTAATGTAAACCAACAAAATCAGCAAAACTTTTCTATATAGCCTAAGGCCATATGGAGATGTGAAACACAATTGAAACGTTAATAATGATTATATTTGGAAGACTATTGAATGACAAGTTGGACAATATTTTTATTTTTCAGCTAGCATATTAATTGAATATTGGCAAATTTAATGAAATTAATTAAAGTGTTCCTCTAAATAAAAGGTGTAAAATTTGGTTGTTATTCCCCTTTTCATTAAGAGGAGAGTAAAGACTAAGGCCAGAGGCACATTTGGAGGAAGCTGTAAGATATTCCAGAGAAAACTGATTGCTTCACTGACCCTGCCCACTCTAATTGTTCAATAATGAACATTTGTAATACCCAATAGATGGCTGTAGTGCCTGATGATAAGATGCATATGAGTCAGGCATTAAAACTATTCACTATTGAAAAAATGTACTGGGAATATACATAGTGGGTTGTATATTCATTCATCAAGGAGGAAGTGGGGACAAAGTGAAGAAATGTGCTTCCGGGATTGTTTTAGCCTAAAATAGTTTTCAGAATTGTCTTTTAAGAGTGATGCTGAAGGTAATTCCTTCTCAGCCATCCATCTTCGGCTAAATGAAAAGCAGTTCATCCCTAAATGGGGTGGGAAGACGTTGTAAGAAACAGTTTCAAGAAAAGTGGGATTTCTTTGGGGGGTTTAAAGAGGGAAGTTATGAATAGACTGGGATGGAATTGGAGCTTGTGCATTTGCGCTGGTCTCTGGCGGCTTGGTGCTTCAATGAGTTGTTACTAGTAGTTTTCGGAATTTTTCTAGGGCTTCTCCAACATACTACTGATCTTAATCTTTACTGAACAGAGTAAAACAGTAAATTACCTATTCTTTACTTACAGGAATGGCTCCAGAGCCTCACTGATCCCAAACAAAGAATTTTCAAGTACCAACCTCAACATCTCCCCTCTTCAAAGAGAACTGATCTTTGGCAATCTTTATTTTATGAAGGTTTAACATAGGAAAGTAAATATCAGCCAACTGCTCAAATGAGACACAAGAAACTTTTTTTAAGCATCATACCTTTGCTTGATCCCGATTTACAATAACTTAAAGATTTGTAGATCTACATCTTAAATTTAAAAAAGATCTGGCATTGCCTAAAATTATAGTAACATAACAGAAATTCTTTTTCAAAACCTATATTCAATAAAAAAGAGACTAAAGACCCAGGGTAAAATGTCTGTTTTTTCTTGTTTTTTGTTAAAATTAAGATAGGTACAGATTGGTCATTTTTGCCATCTCCTCAACCATGGAAATAAGGAAAGGAGGGGATATTAGCTTGATAACAACTTCCAAGACACATTTCAGGTTGTGGATTCATTCCCAAAACTCAGCGACTATCCATGATAGCAAGAACCCACACAAGCAGAACATCACTGCTCTTTCTCTCTTTCTAGGTTATTAATTTAACAATTTTTTTCCACAAAACAAGTTTTTCAAAGAAAAGTAAAGAGCTCCATTAGGCCAAGAATGAGCAAAAATAAAGTCAAATAATATTCCAAGCGTAAAACTACCACAAATCACTATCAAACAAATAAATGAAGCTAAAGAGTAAAGAGCAAAATATAAAAAAGTAAAGAGCTCAATTATCCCAAGAAATAAATGAAACTCAAAACGAACAGAAATTACAATAAATAGCCAAATCAAATCCAAAATGGGCAAAAATTAACATGAGTAGGGATGATAACCCCATACCTTCTCAAGACCAGAACACAATTTGTGCTTTATTGAAAAATAAAACAAACAAATGACCATGGATTGTCAGTTTAAGTGACATATACTGATATTTATTCCCTAAAGTTTTGACAATTTTTATTTATGAAAGTAAGACAAGTAACAACATTTCAAATGTATTTTGTTTTCAGCTAAAATATAAATCAGCAAGAATGTGGCCCTACATAAAGGTGATGACCCTTTATTCTTTTTTTGAGAAATTTGATTACATTTCTAAACTTCAGTTCAGATTTAGAAAAGAGCACTGCACAGATCATCCTATGGCTATTATTGTCCAACATGAGTGATTGTCTTGACTGTGGCGAAACGCCTGCAACTATATTTTTAGACATACAGAAAGCTTTTGATTCCATTTCTCATCAAATTCTTTTGTATAAGCTTTCGAATGCTGGTATTCGTGGTAATTGCCTTAGGTTACTTGAATTGTATCTTCATGGGAGGCAGCAGATACTTATATATAATGATGTTAGATCTGACTCTTTACAGCAGTCAGATAAGGTTGGTGTTCCCCAGGGATCCATATTAGGACCTCTGCTTTTCCTAGTTTACATTAATGATTTGTGTTCAGCTACTGGAGTTTCTTCTATAGACACTCAGTTTGCTGAGGACACTGCAGTAACCGTTTCTGGTAAATCTCGTGAAGAGCTAGTGGTCAATTTAACATCCACATACAATAGATTGTCTACTTGGCTCTCTGATAATAGACTACTTCTGAACAGAAAGAAGACGAAGTTTATTGTTTACAGCAGAACGGGTCACAAGTTTCCAGATATAAAATCAGTTTCCCTTTCTGCGAATGAACCTGAGTCCGTTATTGAAAGGGTTGTATTGATAAGATATTTGGGAGTTGTATTTGATGAGAATTTGTCATGGAAAGAGCAAATTAATCAGGTTAGAGCAAAGTCTGCCCATGCAGCTGGTATAATGTGCAGACTGAAAAACCTTCTTCCATATTGCGCTCTTAAATCCCTTTACATTTCCCTTGTGCAATCCCATTTTGATTATGCATCTATTATTTTTTTGAACACTTTTAAAAGTAATGTTACCCCTTTACAGATTATCAAAATAAAGCAGTTCGTATCCTTAAATCTTTTCTGCCATCGCCATCAAACTTCCCCTTAAAATCCACAACAGAGACCCTTTTTTCACTTCATAATATTCTTCCTGTTCAGCAAAGTATCCAATTTTTAAGTGTTATGTTTAAGATTAAGCTTGAACAAGAAAAGCTCCCCAGATATTTTGCATCGATGGGTCTTATTTCTTCTCCTTCATCTTCACAAGTTGAAACCCATGGTAAATATAATCTGCGGACTCCTAAGGTAGTTACAGAGAGGTCGCGTTTTTGCCTGAGGTATTTGATTCCTCTACATTGGGAAAGATTGAAAAATGAGATTGATTTGAATGTGAGCATAGATGCTATAAGACGGAAGTTGAAAAGAGTGCTGATTGAAAGTTATAAATCTAAATAATATGATTTTTTTTTTCTTTTAAGGATGTTTATTATTTTTTTAAGTATTGGGTTGGTCTCTGGGGTTCACCCATGAGGCCTCCAGATGTCTTATGACTCACTTGGTTTTAAATTGTAAATTTAATTGTGTCTCAGGATGGTGCGCGGAGGATGGAAGTGGTATCATATTTATTTCTGCCAAGATTGGTTAAAAGAAGTATTTATTTTTTATTTTTGTGCATATTTAGTGTTTCTTAAAGGTAGCTCAATTGCATTCGAGCTATACTCTCAGCCTTGAGTTACCTAATATTTTGTATATATTGGTTATAATAAAAGAACCTTGAACCTTGACAACCTGCATACACTTACACTCTTTTTATTTATTCAAATTGTAAGAGCAGAAGTAGTAATAGTAGTATCCCAAAAGTTTCAACTTTATACCCCTAGATATTCTTGGTATATTTCTGAGGTTTATTATTGGCAACCATAAA
This sequence comes from Artemia franciscana, assembly GCF_032884065.1. NCBI lineage: Eukaryota > Metazoa > Arthropoda > Branchiopoda > Anostraca > Artemiidae > Artemia > Artemia franciscana. The sequence continues at coordinate 60,134,346 of NC_088867.1, forward strand.
CAAAATGCCTTTTGATTTGTTTTAAAGTAACAATGGGTCAATTGCATAATTGTGGGGGTTTGACATGCCTAATATCCCTACAGAAATAGTTGCTGGACTGTTCTACTATGCTGAACAAAATGGCTGTCTCAAAATTTTGACAGGATGTGTTTGGAAAATGAACAGCCTTGAGAGAAGGGCTGCTTGCCCTCCAATATCTTGTTAGTTCTTTTCCTTTCATTGAAACTCTGAAAGGTTCCCTAAGAATTTCATCTTAATGCCTTTAGCATCATCAGTTACATTGACAGTAGTGGTAATATTAAAAGTATAAATATAATGTCTTCTGGCAAATTCAAAATCCCCTGCAACTTACCCTTAAAGGTCTAAATTAATAATATAAGTTGTTCTTCAGATATTGCTTTGTCACCTTTTTGAAAGTCCACATGCTCATAATTTGTTTTGATATAGTTCAACATCCACCTATATATTCCTTGAAAGCTTCACCTTATTACCCTTAGCTTGTGTAGTAGCAATAATTGTAGCAGCATCAGTAGCAATATGTACCAATCATCTTTGGTTCCTTTAACAACCCCTTCAACACACACTGAAAGTTTCAGCTTAATAAATACCATCAACCATTCCTGAAGCATTTCTGATGTGTCTGCTTGACAACCAGTGTGGGTATAGTGTGTTTTGATTTAGTTCTATACAGTTTCTATATATTGCAAAATTTTGGCTTTAATATCCTTAGTTCTAATATCAATAGTAGCAGTAGTAGTAGCTATAGCATTAATTGTAGTAAGTTTTGGTGGCAGTTCTGGTAATAAAAGTAGTAATAATAGTAACAGTAGTAGTAGTATGAGTAGAAGCAGTAGCACTGGGATGCAAATATTTTCTGTTGGTTAGTTGGTAATTATCTATATATAGCATTACTGAAATTTTATATGGCGGCACTTTCTATATAAACCTTATATAACCCCAGGGCATAGCCTACAATCCTTGTCCTGAGGGCTGTGTGGGGGGGGGGTTCATGCTCAAAGACATAGTTTCTGGACCTTTCAATTATATTGAACAATATGGCTATCTCAAAATTATGATTGGATGTGTTTGTGGAAATGGTGGGCATGGGAGGGGGATTAGTTGCCCTCTAATCACTTTTGACTATTCAAAAGGGCACTAGCCCTTTCAATTTCCAATCAAATGGGCTCTTTTTGAAGTTTCTACAACAAGAAATGGCCATCTCAAAATTTCTACCAGATGCATTCCCAGAAAATAGGAGGCATGGGAGGATCCCTCTGAATCTCAAAAAGGGCACAAAAACTTCTGATAAGTAATCTAATAAGCCCCCTCTGAAGTTTATATGATCACCCTTTCCATATAGGCTATACATTATATGACCCCAGGGCACAATTTACAATCCTTGCCCTGAGGGCTGTAGGGGGGTTTTCATCCTCAAATACATTGTTTCCAGACCTTTCAACTACAAAAAGATACTGCCTTATTCAATTTCCTATTGAATGAGCCCTTTTCAAAGTTTCTATCCCTTGATATGAAGTGCCCTGTTCTAAAACTTAAAAAAAATAACAATAATAAATAATACATTGTACCCACATCACTCTTTATTTAGGAAGAGCTATTGTGCTGCTTGTGATTTAGTGCTAGAACTACACAGGTTCAAGTTTTTGCATACTTGCAAATTTGTAGCAGTTAACTGCATCCACAGGAAACATGTCAATAAAACGAAAATAGGGTAAACTTGGAGCTTTTTCAGCTATTTTGCAGGGTAGAACTGCATAATGTCTCACTTCATATTTTTTTTCCAAATATGCTAATTGATTTTTTTGCAATTTTTATTGCAAGTCCTCAAAGGGACCCTTGAGGTTAAACCTTGTTTGTTATTAATGGTTAGCATAAATTCTGAAAACTACCTTAAAACAACCATAAAGACTTACTTAATTCATTTCTAAGAATGTGTTGCTATACTTTATGACCCCCTCCTTGATGGCTGAATATACAGTCTACTCTATATTTTCAAACCATTTTTTTTTCAAGACCAACTCTTTTCTTTTCTATTAGTTTATATTGAATCAGTCAGCAGAAAGAAAAGAGACACGCTATTTTAAAAAATAGATTGAATATTTAAAGTGGGCTGTATAGGCCTACTTATCCATCAGGAGGAAAGGGCATCATGTATGGAGGGAGGGAGCACCTTTCTCTAATGTTTTGGTAAAATGGAGCTAGATAAACCTTGGCACAAAGCACCACAAATTTACTGGTTTGAACTTTTGTTCATTAAATAGGCAATTATTAAAATAGGAATTTTGACATTACCCAAGCAGGGCAAGAAAACAACAGAAATTTTCTTACCCATTGAACGCCAATTTTAGTTTAACTTCACCAGACTCACTGACATCAAATTCAACAGCTGGAGGCATCCTAAAAGGTGCCAGAAGAAGCCTTTTTTGTATAAAAAAAATAAATAAGGTGGAATTTTTATTTTTGTTTTGACAGGAATAAGTTGTTAAGGCTAAATTAGATGGCACTGTATAGGCGGGCTGTCTGATTTTTAGATAGCTCTGTAAGTCCACCAAGTTTATTTTCATGGGAGTAAAATTCCAGAAATTTTCTAAGGAGAGGGGTAGAAAGTAGTTTATAAAAGTGATTTTTCCGTAGAACGTTGCAGTTTTTCAAATATTATGCTAATTTAATGTGTATGCACCCTTCTGGGTGGTAAAATCCTAGGGGTGTGGCAGTGGCAGTTCTAGGCCTGGCCAAGCGGGGTAGCTGCCCCCCCCCGTTTATCTGAATTAATTATTTTTATTTAATACTTTTAAACTCCCATGGAATACGTTTCCCCCTAGATTACGAGGCATAAAACAGCGACTGGGATATGACAGTGTTGGAAAAGCCCTATGAGCATGTGCAGTGAAATAAATTATTAGAACTATTGAACTACCAAATGTGTTTTTACAAGAGTACTTTAAGCACATTCACAAGAACTTTTTGGGGTGTTTGATTGTTTAAGGGTGCTTAACAATTAAAATACTTTTCGTCACAACTTCTCTAAAGAATTCCATAAATAGAACTTTTGGTGTCTTAAAAACAGAGTTTTAGGAATACATAGTGAAAATTATAAATTTAGCGAAGATGAAATATTAACAGAGGGATGGAGAGAGGATTTCTATCGGCAGGAATTTCTGGGGGTATTATCCTTAACAGGAGCTCTAGGGGAGTACACTGAGCACCAATGAAGGAAAAATTGAGATGACTTGGATACGTCCTACGGATGACAGATTGCCAAAGATTGTATTGTTTTTGGCCACCCATCTTGGGCCGAAAGAAAAACAGATCGTCCCGAATGGGTTAGATTTTACTGAGAAGGGTAAGGAGTGGAGCTTTCAACAATTGGTCTGGAGGTGGAGCGCGTACAACTTTGTTGGTCTGCTATAGTGAGTGACTAGTAGTAGCAGCAGTATATCCCTATAATAAACTTTTATTTAAAGAAAAATCCATTGCTTATCTTTTTTTTTACATATAGTGCGTCTTTGATGGCAAATATTAGTCACAAATGTATCCAGTGTAACTAAAAATAAGGTTACACTTGAATTTTAACATATTACCAATGTTGATGGAGACGATAAAATGATGTGGCATCATACTCTAATATCGGAACCGGTGGAACCGCTGAAAATTACCAGCTTTAGTAATATCCATTTTATGGCCTTTTAGCCAGCAAGTGTAATGAGACTAGGGGCCAGCCATCCTTTGTTTTCCAATACCCTTCTTGTTTACCTTCCCCGGATGTCTTCGGGTATCCATTTAGAGCTGGGTGGACTCTGGCTGAGCCTAAAGAGTCATGACGCTGACCCTTGTTCCAAACCAAACTCCTCTTGTAGAAAATAATGAGCATAATGGTTCTGAAATGAAATATGGTCTGGTTGATATGCAAAATAGCCATTGTTGAGTATTTGGGGAGTCTGAGTCTCCCAAACCTTCCGGCCTATGTATATTTGTGTTGACACCCCCTCTACCTCCCCACGGGTAGTTGGTGAGAGTGCTTACATGAAGTTGGAATCACTAGAAAAATTGGCCTGGGCTATTTAAGTTATGATTCTCTGAAATCGCTGAAAAATCACATGAAAGTAAAAAAAAATCTCACACTAAATCAAACAAGGCTGCATACTTTCCCTAATCCTTTTGATGATCCTAAAAAGCTTTTTAAACACCATCTCCTCACCAAAATTTTTTTGTAACCCCCCTCTCGGAATTGTGTGTATTCCGTATAGCCTAAGGCACATTTAACAGAAATGTAAGTCTAAACATACTATTATGAAAACGAACAGAAATTACTTCGTATATGAAAGGGGCTGCTTCCTCATCATCGCCCTGCTCTTTACCCTTCTAAATAACATTTTTTAATCATAGCCATTGTGTTTATGCCACTTAAAACTATTTTTTAAAGAGCAACGTATGAATGAATTAAGAAGAGTTTCCGTATTTATGACAGGTTATTCTAAATTGAAATTTTGGCTCTAAGATTTTTTTTTCTTTCATGCAATATTTTGGCACGTTACTTTTAAGGTCTGTTGAAAATAAAAATAAAAGTTTGTGGGAGTTTGTCACCTCTCTCATTAATCCGCACTAGTGTGCTAAGTTTCCAGACTGTCGTCACTTAGCCTGTTGTCCAGATCACTGTAATGTGGGCGATCCCGAACGTCAAACATGTTAACACGTAACGGCCTAACCATCTCAATTGAAATCTGATTTTCCTCTAGAGATTTCTCACTTTTAAAAAAAAAATGAAGGTTTGATAGTGTTCAACAACTATAAGGAGCATTAAAAATAACTATTTAACTGAATAAAAGTGGACCACTGGTTGATTCAGTATTAAATTTGAAGCCGCCACAAGAAGAATGTGCTCGATTGCTCTTCCTAGTCAAAGTAGTGAGGCACAAATCAAGCGTTAAAGAACAAAATGTCAAGATGGTCTGTCGATTCTGCACTGCTAGAAACACAGACTATCGTCTGTTAATATAACTGCTGATGCTTTAAAATTGAACAACAATCGTCATCTCTGTCAAACATAAAATATGTCAGCATTGTACTATTTTGTGCTGTGGGTATAAATATGAATCAGACACTCCAGTCTCATGGTGACATGTTTTATGAAACAAACAGATCTTAGTAATTCTATTCATAACGAAATTTTACGAATATCCAAATTTGCATACCGTTAATGTGAGTCAATCAGATTTTCTGACTTTTTTTCAATTACCTTAAATCGCAGGTCCAGCAAGATAAGGTGGTGTAGCCTCGTGTGGAACACCTCGATGGTGTGGCATGACTATGGTTGGGCATTCCAGGTCAGCCTACATTCTGTATTGGCCCAGTCCTGATCAACTCCTATCTTGAACACATCTATGGTTTGGGACTGGATGATGGCTTCGATAAGGTTGTTCCAGTGAGGGACGGCGCGTACTGAGAAGAAGTGCCGGCACTTTCGTCGATGGCAACAGAAGACTTGCAGCTTCTTTGTGCGACCTCTTGTCATACTTGTGAGGGATGAGGATAAAACTTGGCTTGAAAGATCGTTTACTAGCAGTTTAGAGTGGGGAGTTTGAGGGACACAAGGCGTTCCTCATACGGCTTGTCTCGCAAAGTTGGTATGATGTTCTTTGCTCGCCTTCGGACGCTCTTGAGTGTTTTAACGTCCATTTTGTAATGGAGAGGCACTAGGGTCATTCCAAGTTCCAGGTGTGGACTTACAATAGCCTTGTACAACTTCTTGACTACACAAGGCTTCTTGGTGGTAAACGTTCTTTTTATAAGCCATAGGGCTCAGTTTGCTTTGGCAACCTGAGCTCGTGTGTGGCGGTGGAACCTGAGTTCGTCATCGACAATATGATGGATTTTTCAAGCCAATTGGCTGGAAAATTGCATCTGATTGGCTCGGATCCGGTATCCGCAAAATTTGGTAAATTTCGCTATGAGTGCGACAAAAATCCATGTTGAAAACCCAAAATGTTTGAAATGTGAAAGCGTGATTTCAGGGATCGTAGAAGAAAAAGACTGCAGTCGATTTGCAGCTTTGATGCAAAACGAAAATAATAAGAGAAGGATGTCTATAGCCATCTTCATAAGCAATAGGATTCAGAGTATGTAATTTTTTTTAATTAAATTGTTTTAACAGGGGTAGGCCAGGCTCTATTTCTTTAATGTCTTTAAAGCAAAGTTTGGGCATAGAGTCCTTGAAAGCATAGAGTCCTTGAAACAGATCTCAAGCTCCTAATAGTCACTTTTCACAAAGGTTAACAACAACTTAATTTTTGTTGGTAAAATTCTGCTTTAGCTACTTTGGCTATCTTGGAAAGGGGTTAGGGTAAAATTCTAGTTGATTAACTTTTGGCTATCTTGGAAAGGGGTTCAGTTAGGAAAATGAAACTTTCAGGGACAGGTTTCCATGCTAGAGTATGTCATGGGAAGGTATTTTGTAGTACCTACCTCAAATCCTTCTCCCTCTAGAGGTCCTTACCTTTGATAACCTTTAAAAATCTGTGTGTTATAAAAGTGAAACCTTGCAAAATAGATAATAAAGCACAACAAAATTGTTTTCAGCTTCACAACTTTGCTCAATCCTATTTACATTTAATCATAGGCTAGTACATTTCCTAAATTTTGAAAAAAAAGCCCATTGATGTATGGGAGTTGTATTTTTCAGAACTAAAGCCTAAGAAAAAGAAACTGATAACTGAAGAATAAGGTAAAATGTTGTTTTGTCAAAATTTCAATAGGTAATAGACCTGTCAAGTAGGTAAATTTCAGGACCTTCTAGAACGCGCCACCCCAACAGTTTTTTTAGTTTTTTAGCTTTTTTATTTTTTTTATTAGTTTTTAGTTTTTTTTTGTAGTTTTTGCCTTTTTTTAGTTTTTTCAGTTTTGACGTCACCTGATCCAGTTTTTTCAGGTGACGTCACCTGATCCATCCACAGATCCACAGACAACTTATTTTTATATATATAGATGCAGTGGTAGCTGCAACCTAGTAAACAACAATCCTCTGGCCATAGTAACCAAAATAAAAAAACTGATTCAAGAAAAGTCATTGCTAAAAAATACTGAACTGAAAGAAATCCAGGAGTGGTAACTGTTATTTACTTTCAGTATTATATAAAAAAATCAGTATAAAAGTATTATACAATTTTCCTTTCAGTATTAAAAAAAAATGATTAAAACCTCTGAAAATGGCCTCAGATTGAAAAGTACATCACCATAATAGCCATGTTTAAAACCCTTTATTATAGGTTCATAGGCTCCTCTCCAAAACCAGAAACTAACAGCATCATTAAATCTCCATTTTTGTCATCCCCGTGCCCTTAGGTAGTATTAGACTGCCCTACTTATGCAATGCCTCATGGCATATTGCTCTGGGTCTACACTACAAAGTGTAAGGTTTTGAGTTCAAGTCTTGTACTTGAACTTTTTTTCAAATGGTGTTATAGCAAGTAAGACATGGGCAGGTTACTTTCTTCAGCAGTAAAGTACTCTCCCATCATCAATCAAAATGAAACTATGAAAGAAGAATGTTGTTTCAAGTTATGAAAGTTATCTCAAAAACCAGGGAGAGCTGGAAAAAAGAGAAGAAGAATGATGGAAGCTTACAGAACAAAAAAGAAAATACCCAGTGAACGTTTTTCCAGCAAGCAAACAATAGATGCTCTTAAAGGTGATCACAATAAAAAAAAAAGCTGCTGGACATAAGGAGCAAACTACTGACAAAATGTTTGAAAAATCTAGAAATTGGCTGAAAATGGGGATTGAGCAAAAAGATATGATTGAAATTCAGCCTACACAAACCTTTTGGGACAGTTCTCTTGCACACCAAACATAAAAGGGAATCAGTAACTCTTGAAAGTACTCTGGTGCTTATATACAGAAATAAAGGCAGTTGGTGGTAACCGCATTTTTGAAGGTCTAGAGAAAGCAAAGCCATTAGAACACCAAAAAAAAAAAACAAAAAAACAAGTGATTTTGAAATGCCATAGTGTTGTGATGGTTTTCTAGTTATTTATCAAAATAGTTATTTGTTTATTTTTCAAATGTTTGTACCTTTGTTGTTGAAAACCAAGAAAAAAAAAGAAACCTAAGAAGATCCATATAAAAAGTCAAGAGGTTAGATCCTCTTGATATTTTCCATGTCTTTCCAAAAGATGATGACACCCTGCATTGATGACTGTCTAGGTTTCAGATTTATGAAGTAAGGTAGTGAGATATCAGATTGAATACTGAGTGCATCATTTTGTATTGTCCCTTTTTCTAGCAAAAAAGTCCCTATATTCGACTCCTTGAACCTGTGGCAGCTCTGCCATGTGACAGACTGTATAAAAATAGGGCTATAATGAGAGAAATGATGAGTTGGCTAGGACACATTCCGCAAATGGAGGATGACAGATTGCCAAAGATTGTCCTTATCAGCAAATCATTTTGTGCCAAACAAAAAGCAGGTTTTCCCTGACTGGGGTGGGAGGAAGCTCTAAGGATGGATATAAGGGAAATTGGAACTTCCTGGAAAGGTGTAAAGATGGAGGCTTTGAATAGACTGGTATAGAGAAGCATACAGGGCTGGATTTAAAGCTTTGATGCTTCTAGGCCCAAGTGTTTTGCTGCTCCATTTTTGCAAGATTCTCTGGGAAATCCCTGAAAACTCAAGGATAGTGGAAGCACTGACCAGAATGGAACTTATGGGTCAAAAGTAATGAAAGAGCAAGATGATACTAAACTATTAGCTACCATTTTTGGGGGATACCCCTCCCCCAATGAAAATCCTGGACACAGCCCTGACCCCAACATATTTCAAAGTTTAGTTACTGGTTTATTTTCAGCATACAGTCAGCAATATTGTTGCTTTGGTCTTGTGTGTTTTGCACCCCACTTTGCTCTCAGACTGCCTATGAGAGAATTAGTACTTGCAGTTTGCCAAAAAATGAGGGTTATAAGCTGATAAAAAATGGCCATTTTTGGAAATTTCTCTCACCAGGTGATGTTCTGATTAGGGTGTAAAAAATAAGTTTATGGTAAATTATTTGTTTGATTGGATATTAGATATTTTATACACATATGCTATTATGGAGAAAAGGTAATTTGGCTCCTTGAACGAAAAAGGTTGCCAATCACTGTACTATGGGTATGCACCTGCACACCCAGTTAGGGTCTATGCAGGAACTTCACGTATGGGAGAAGGGGAGATGCCCCCCCCCCAATGTTTTGGACATTCGGTAAAAGAAATGAGTCGGTAGAATCGTTGTGCGAAACGCCTCGATTTTTCTGGCGTTGCCAAAAATTTTTGTTTGGTTAAATAAAGACCACGAAAATACTGACATGTCATCTACACATAAATCTTTAACTTGGCTGGTAAACGCGGCAGTTCTAGCAACTTCTGACGTGATTTTAAGACGGTGCCACAATTTTTCATTTAGTCAAATAAGAAACATGAAAATAGTTACATAACATATGCCGAAATCTTAATCACGGTCGGTAAATGTGGTGATTTTACTGACTTATGCCGTGGTTTTACGTACCGTGTTCAAAACAGGCATTATGCTAATTATCGATGAAAATCAGTCGGTAAAAATGACAAGCCAGTCGGTAAAATCCCGTACTCTCCCAAAACATTTTGGCTAGTAACGATCCTGGGTCTATGGAAGGTATTTTGAGGCCTCTACCTTTACCCCGCTTTTATAGCCCATACCTTTGCCCTTCTTTTCAAGAGCACATCGAAATGAATAATTGGAAATCAGAGGTACTCTTGACAATTCCTATCTCAATTTCACCCCAGATTTAAAGTGTTCTTATGGGTTTATATCCAAGAAAAATTGGTTTATAATCTGTTAGCAATATTGCTGCTTTATTATTGCATATATCACACTCCTTTGTGCTATTGAACTGCTTAAGGGAGAATTTGTAACTGTAGTGTGTCGAAAATGAGAGAAGTTAACCCAAGGACGAAGTTTGAGGAATAGGCTTCAACTGCCAGGCGTAGTAGTCCCACATGTGCAGACATTTATTCACCAGTGCGCTGGATTCAGGATCCTTTGTCTGAGAGGACGCTGGTTCAAATCCCAGTGTACCGAATTGTTCAGTCTGGGATGGGGGTCAGTGGCGTGACTCTGTAAGCTTAAGTCGACCCAGCTCTAAATGGGCATCTGGAGGAATCTGGGGAAAGTAAACAGGAAGGGTGTGCGAAAGCACAGGATGGTTGGCCCCCAACTCCTCATTGCACTTCCTGGCCGAAGGGCCAAGAAACGGAGATCAGCACCGCCGGTAGGGACTGTAAAGTCTAATGTCTTATCCTTTACCTTTTTACCTTTAATCAAACATTATTGATTGCTAACTATTTGATGCCAGTTGAAAATGCATGGAATTGTGTATAACACTTGGGGGTTTGTTTTACAAATGGTTATGAGCTGTTGGATAGAGATGTAAATCTCTGTGAATTTTTTCACCAATTCTTGGTCTGTTTGGAACAAAAAAGAATTATCATTAATTATTGGCTCAGTTAGGTATATAATATTTCATAATTTTCAATTGAATTTTATAGTTACAAAGTGAACAACAGGTTCTTGTGGAAAATATCGTGTAACCAAATTGCCTCTCTTCGTTCGATTTGTTTAAAAAGCTTACTTGGCCCTTTTGACCAAAAAGGTTGCCAACCACTGTACTAAAGAGATGGATCCACTCACCAAATTACGTTCTCTATACGATTTTTTTAAGCCCCTCTTGTTACCCTGGTTTTTCTTGTGGGGGGGGGGGGGTAAAATATTACTTGAAAACTTGATCTATATCTATTTTAATATTGGAATAAAAAAACAATGTTTAACTTATATGTGGCAGTCGATCTTTTAAGCTTGGTAAGTAAAAATTATATTGCCATCATTTAAGTCTGGCTGCAAGTTCAAGGTACATAAAGGATATTGAAATGAGGAGGGTGTAGATAATGTTGATCACCCTCTTCTTGTTTAAGACATTTTTTCTTGCTTAACAGATTGTTATTTGAACTACTCAAATTGAGCTGCGTCACCTCTCATGTGTATAGTGTGTTAACCATTGGTGGTTTAGAGCATACATCTCTTGGACCTTACTGTGGGTGAAGGTCTATAATTGAAAACACATTCCCATGCTCCAATATGGGTGAATTTCAAGGATAGCAGCTTCTTTATATTTTGTTAAGTTATTATTTTAGGCGAATGACATTTTTAGAACTGAACTTATAGCCAAGGGAATGGTGTATGTATTACGTGTAAAAAATGGAACTTATGAACGACAAAGGTGTAACCAGAGAAGCAGGGACGAATCTACAGCATTTTTATTTGGGGGGCAGGAGGGATCCATAACCGGTTGGTCAAGGGGCATAGGTTATATAATAATTTTTCTCCAAATTATTGGGGGGGGGGCAACCGTCCCCTCCAAACGACGCCCTTTTAGAGAAGGGTTATCATGCTGTCCTCCTTAGGTACACACAGGTTCAATTCTCAGGCAGAAGTGTTAGAATAGAGGATTTTATTTTCTCTGAGAGGGGGTTAAAACATAAAAGAGCCATGTTCCTAGACTGTATTTTTTTAGAGGGCTTTTTTAACCAACCTCCTTTCCTCTGAGTCATCAAAACTAAAAAAAATCAAAACAAAACACTCTTAGAATAGAGGATTTTTTCTCTGAAAAGGATTAAAACATAAAAAAGCTACCGTATGTTCCTAGAGTGCTGTCTTTGTTAGGGGGCTCTTATTAATTTTTTAACCCACCTTCTTTCCTCTCAGTAATCAAAACTATAAAAAACCAAAACAAGACTAAGTGTAACTTGAAACATCATCTATACGTTATTTATTAATTAGCAGGCAAGCTGGATACACCTCAAGTCACTATGTACTAACAAAAACATTTCCATAAAGCTTACGCTTTGTGCACTATAGAATTTTCTCTCTCCACAGGAAGCCCCCTTATGGTGGCTGTTCCTTACTATTTCTTAATCATTCCTAAATAGTGACTGGCCTGTCTCCTTTGGGAGATTTTTTATTTAATATAAGGGGATAATCCTCCTAGCTCTCTCCCCGGTCTGTGTTATACCCCGTAAGCTGCTAAACGAGAAGTTAGTATTTTTTGAATGTATTTTATTCCATGTATTTTAAATCCAAGGTTAATTGTTCTCATTAGGATTCATAAAAGCATCAATGCAGATAAATATGCAGGCATGTATGGGAGAGGGGGTGGGGGCTGATGTTGTTGTTCGTAATGTATTTTCTTTTCCCTTTTTCTTGAATTATACCGATACATTTTATTTTGAACAAAGTCCTAAAGAAAGCATGGGCACTAATTTGGGGAGGGTGTGCAGGGTGTATTTGTCCCCTAGGTTACCCCCTCATAGATTTTAAAACTACCTTTTTGGGTATTTTAATTGGAAAAATCGGAAAAAAACAACAGAATTCCCATGCCCCCTAGATTTTGAAAATACATATTGCCCCTCCACACTGCATTTTCGAGAGTTTACGCCACTGAAAGGAAGTTGGTAAGATTGAACTGTCTTGGAAAAGGAAGGTAAAATTCAACGTAGATTATGCAAAAAATCTCATAATACTTTGGGACAGCAATAGGACATGATATATGCCCAGAGGATCAAAATTTAAAAGTAGGGAATATTTCTAAAGGTGCTGTGAAGGGTAAACGGTGTGGGGGGCTTTCAGACCCTCCTCCTGGAATGGCACTACTTAGGTGGCTTAGGCATGTCCTCAGAACTTGATATCTTGTGAGCCATTCTAGTCAGCAGCTCTGAACAGGATGGAATGGGCACGAGTTGTTTCCCTCAGGCAGCTTAGTATGTATATATGTACAGCCTATATATATTCACCTCCCCCCTAGCCTCCAACCCTATTGTTCAACTTTATTTATGCTCCAGATTTATGTTTGATGGGATGTAAGGGAATTCCCGATACAAGGATCTTCGCTTTCCTACAATTTGCAGATAAGCCACCCAAAATGCCAAAATCCGGGTATTTGAGTGCACAAATGCACCCCCTTGAGAGTTCCAGGTGCCCCTTGGAAACCCACTCTGATTCTACCATGTGAATCTTGATTGTGTAAAAGCTATGATCCACTTCCCCATAGCTATTGGCTGAAGTAACAACCCAAGGTTCTTTATCGTTTAAAGTGTTATGTTGACAAATTTGTCTGCATAGATGTACAAACACTTTCGTTATGCTTATTAAACATCAAATTCACCAAGGCACGCCATTCTAACAATAACATTAGCAAATATTGTCTTTGGAATTGTCATACAAAAGCTATGACTCAGAAGGTTCAATTTTGTCTCGACTTTTGATCTATCCATCTGCCCCGGCTTCAGGAAATAGTATGTCCTCTTTAGGTCTTGGTACAGAGTATTTTAAGCTTTGTACACGATGCGCGCGTATAGGCAGAGGCCTACTTGCACATGCTCCCTTTTGGAAATCAGAGGTTTTACCATCTTCCTTTATTTTACATGAAAGTTTCGGTTAGGTTCCTTTTCTTGAACATTTCAATTGAGAACTATATAGATTTTCGTGCATTTGATGTGTTTTTTTCCCAAGGAGAGGGGGGGTCAAGAATTTTTAAACAGAGCTATGATTTTTGTGTGGAACAAAAAATGTACTGTTCACTTTTCGAAATAGCTTTGTTGGTTGGGTTTACATTTGTTGGTTTTGTTACATTTTTTACATTTACTGGTTTGGTCACACGGGGTTCAGTTACATGGGGTTGAGTGTCAGGGGGGTTCAGTTGCACGACGGTTCGGTTAAATAGGGTTAAGTATTTTATTGTGCATGAGGGTACTTTTGGCCCAGGAACTTATGGATAGTTCCAAGCCAATCTGAAAAATTTGCCCAATTTTAGTGGATCCATGCCCGCAACCTAACATGTTTTATGCCCAGAGATTCCTGGAAATAAGTAGGAAACTAATGAGAGACGACAGCTTTTTCGGCTTATTTCCGGGGCCCCCATAAGATCAAAGGTTATGTCTTTTGTCCCTAAGGTAAAAAAAAATTAAAATAAATAAGTCAAGATCTAGCGTGATAAGAGGAGTTAATAAATTATTGGGAGTTAAAGATCCGGTGCGCCCTCATATGTAAGATGTTTTTATTCGTTTTAAGGTTTAATGTTGCTATTTGTTTTCATTATGTTTTGCTTAAGTTTAGTTAATTTATAATATCCTATACAGGTTGTATTAGATATGAGAGAGGAACAGTTACTATTTACCCCTTCCGTCTAGTTCAAGTGTTGAATAGCTGTACTTTAAGAATGAATTATTTAGGTAGATTTGCTTCACACAATGGAATTGAATTTTCTAAGTATAAGACAGGTTTTGCTCTAGCCTCTTTACGATAAAGTCTAATTGTTTTTATCAGTACCCTTTGATAATAAAGAACTACCATTTTCAGTTAAAAACCGCTAGCATTAGTTAAAACTAGTGCTCCCGTAATAAGAAGTGGGTTGTCACTGCCCGAGTCCCGTATTGGACTGTCGGTCCAAACATACTCCAGCCTAAGGGATACTTGGAGGTAAATCCTCCCCCATTTTCCACACTGATCAAAAGCACTCCCCAGGAAATCCTTACACAGTTGGGTCCACTAGATTCACTGACATTGTCCTGCGATTAATTGGTGCACAAGTCTATAACACTGTGTAGTCGTCAGCATTACTCTGTTAGCGGTCAGTAGTAAACGTACATTCTGTATGTATTGAACCATAGGCACCGCAATAGCGCTGCGCAAGTAAAAAGAAGTAAAAGGTCAATAGAAAACGTACATACTGTATGTATTGAGTCATAGGCACCGCAATAGTGCTGCCTAAGTAAAAAGAATGTAGCTTCAATGTATTATTTATCTATTTTATTATATTTTTTTTTCTCAGGCTACTTCATGTGGAAACTTCAGTAGAGGCTCATTCGATTGGGAATTAGAAATTTTAGTGCCCTTTATAAAGGTCAAAAGGTAGCTAGGTCTCCTTTCCATGTTCTTTTTAGCTACTCACCCCACCCCTTAACCCCCAAGACATCTGATCAAAATTTCGAGGTAGACGTCTTGTTCGAAATAGTCGAGAAGTCTTATAAACATCCCTCCAGGGATGATCCTAGCCCCTGGGGGCAGGGGCTCTGCTCCAACTTTGAGGGACGATTAGACCGGGTATCAAATAGATTTCGTTTTGACATGGAAAGAGGGGGAGGGGCAAAAGGGACGTATCAAGGGCAATAAATTTTTGAAGAAAATGCTGTTTTAATGTGTCAAATATTCTTTTTTTTTATAGAACTGCCATCAACGGATACTAGTGCACGACTGAGAAATAGAAGAAAAAAAATTATTTGAGATATAAAAGAAATGAATTTATGAAAATAGTTTGTGAAGTGATAGAAGGTATCTTAGGGAAAAAAGTTGGAAACGTAGCTAGAAATATTAGCCAAAACGTTTTAAACTTGGCAGGAAAGAGGAGTGGCTTATAAAAAAAAATTTGAGCGATAAATTATTTGAGAACAAAAGTTAAGGGAAATAGAAAAGGCATAAAATACTGAATGAAAAAGCATTAAGGAGGTGTGTAATGGAGTCCTTGGATAAAGTTGTCGAGGGTCTGGAAGATATAGCCATACGACATAATAGTAAAATAATGTATTGGCACGTTAAGAAATTGAGAGGAAATGGTCAGTTTGGGATTGTCACCGTTAAAGATAGGAATGCAGCCTCAATTAGTGATGGGGGAAGTGCTAAAGAGAGATGTAGTTTTTGAATTTTTTATATCGTGATGAAGTTGTTTGGGAATTATACGGTTTTTTAGATTTTTTTATCCGTCTGTTCTGTTCCTGATCGTATTATTCTATGTGAACTAGCACATAATATACAACCATTTTTTTCATTCTGGATTTCTGTGTTCAGAATTATTGTTTTTTCTTACTGTTGATATGTTTTCAGTTAACGCATTAAATACGACTCATTAAAAAAGGGAGGGGGATATATAGGTACCAAAAAATTTATTTATTTAGGGGGTGAGTTAAGTTTGAAAGACGTAAAAAATAGACAAATTATATGGAACACATTGTAGGAAAGTCGTACATATCTTGCCATTTCAGAGGGAAGGGAAACAGCATAAAGTCATCCTTTTCTGTGTACATGTTTCAACGGAGTGGTAATTATCTAAGTAATTATTGGTAATTAATAGTCATTATTATTTCCATATTTTCAATGAAAATACCAAAGGAATAAATTTGTCAATGAAAATACCTCAAAGAGATTTTTTTTTTTGCAATCTGGGAAGATAGTAAAAAATATAGGAAAACACACTCCCCCCTCTCAGTTGACGCTACTGACATAAAGTGCAATAAAATAGGAATAGGATCATCATCGAGGGGCGTCTGCTTTCCTCCACGGTGTGCATCTCAGAATGCCACGTCTGGCGCACGGTCCCGCCACGCACCACCTTATGCACGAGGTTTCGAAAAGTTGGCGCCCCTCTATCATCAATCGGCCTGAATAAAAAAATACCATTCACAGTAGGCAAAACCTATATACGCTGATAAATCCAATTCATATTTGCAATTTTTCCTTGCAGATTTTTACGGTTGTTCAAATGGGATTTAATGTCCGTCCTTCAATCACTTATTTTACACATGCGAAAATCAATCGTCTCGCCTGGAATAAGAAAGAGTCTTGCTAATTTATCCGCTACTCGGAGACTGGCGCCACTGAGGTGTGTCTCGCTCAATGCTGTTGCGTATCTCTGACGAGGCCAGACAGAGAGGAGAAACGACTAGAGAGGAGTGGTGTGATATTCTTGAAATGTTGTGTGAAGTAGTTAATTTTTGAAATGACAACGAAGAAAATACACCCATATACGCCTCACTTAAAGAGGGTGTTAATAAGTTATCAGTCATCAGCAAAAGATAGCTTACATGGGCCTAGTGTGATTCTTGGCGACCAGGATTATGATCTTACTAAGGTCAAAACGGAAGTAGGGGACAACCCTGCCACACCGCCTGAGTTCAAGGAGCTAATTATTGGCCCTCCAGTGCCACCTCCTATATTTTCAGCAAGAGATCCTGGAAGTACAAGTTTGCTAGAAGTATCCCTACATGGTCATACCTTGCATGGTTTTATGGTTGGAGGTGAAGCGAGGCTTTGTCTTGTTGAAGTGTTTAATACTGTTTTAAGCGATATTCATATTGCTGATATAAATGTGGCCTGGGACCTACTGCAGCTGCACCGTAGCTCGTGTAGCCCTGCACAGTTGGAGGCATTCAAGGCTGCAGGGGTCTTGCCAAGTCATACAGCTGATGCAGGTTTGGTGACAAAAACTGACGCTGAACGTTTGTGTAATGCTCTGGTGTATAACAATTTTTTGCCAAATGCCAAAAGGTTGAAGTTAGAAAACAATGGATATGTATCATTTTCAATGAGAGTATATCACGAGTGTTTTGGGAAGTGCGAGGGTCTTTGTACTCCAGATTTGTATATAAGCTCTAGTTCGTCGTGCATTGAATGTTTAGAGTGCCATAACATGTTTTCCCCTGAAAATTTTGTCAAACATGCCCATAAGGATAGAGAACGAAGGACATGTCACTGGGGCTTTGATTCAGCTAACTGGAGGGCTTATCTTCTTTTGGCTAAGGATCAAGTGAATCATGAATCCCTTGTTAAGGTTTTGGATGAATTCAAATTAAGATTTGTGAATGACGAGGTAAGATTTTCACTTATTTTGTTTCAAGGTGGCGGCTCTCAACCTCTCTTGTCAATAACACACCTAGATGCACACAGATACGTCAATTGAGGGGAGGGGGCATTTGTCCTCCCCCTAGGTGTTACCCCTAAATTTTGAAAGCAATTTTGTGTTCCTTTGTTGGAAAATAGCTTTTCTTGATATTTTAACTAAAAAAAATCAATAAAACAACAAATTCTCCCCCCCCTAAATTTTGAAATGCTTAATCTCTCTTCTTCCTACATTCTTAGGAATCGATGCTTCCGGGAGCACATGAATTATGGCGACACATTTGGCTAAACATAAATACTAATTAGGTCTAGGTCATTTTAGCTTGGCAAAATTTGCAACTTATTGTGCCATTAAAATTAACTCGTCAGCTACAAGTAGAATAAGTAAAATAATTAAAAGATGTGATAATGCTTCATGGCTATTTTTTGGATTCATCAGTTCCGATTTCTTGGAACATCAATTGAAAGCTGTCAAGTTGATATCACGGCACATTAAAATCGATCTTGCAGCACCTTCAAACCGATCTTGCAGCATAGCGATATGCCGCATCTGGCCATGTTGAACACGTTTGTTTAAGGCAAACTATATGTCATTATTTTTATACCATATATTTTTTTATTTATTTATATTTATAATTTATATATTTATTTTGTTTTGTTTATACATTTTTTATTATATATATATATATATATATATATATATATATATATATATATATATATATATATATATATATATATATATATATATATATATATATACTATATCATATATTTTATATTTTAAAATATATTTATCATATATTTTATATCATATGTTGTTATTTTATCATATTTGGCTCAAATTCTGCCTTAAATGTCCGCCCATACTACAAGCAAAAGTTTATTTCATTAAAACTTGACCGGTGCTAACATTAGAATACAATTCAATTTTATAGGGGGGGGGGTAGGCCTCTGGTTCCTTATAGGACAGAAGTAAAATTAGAAATATCAAATTTTCATGCAGTACCTATTTTAAAAATACCTATTTCTTATCTTCGCTAAAACGAAAAAATCCTCCCGCCCAGGGCCGGATTTAAAGCTGGGACACTTCTAGGGCCAAGCTTTATTGTGTGATTTCCATTCTAAATTTCGACTCAGTACCTTTTTTTACATACCTTTTTCTTATAAACACTAAAACGAAAAAAATACCCTCACTCTGGGCCAAATTTAAAGCTTGGACACTTCTGGTCCCAAGTGTTATTGCGTGGTTTTGGGAATTGGAAGGGCGATAGTGGAGTGCACCCGGCACTTCGACATTAAATCACATCAGTGCTGTTCTTATTAAGAAAGAATATACTACTACTAACTCACTGCAGCACCAAGTCCCGTGAGGCCAACACAGCAACGCACGCTCCTCTTCCATTCCAATATATTCAAAACCTGGCTCTGTATAACCTACCAGGAAGTTCCTATTTCCTTTACATCTTTCTTCATGACATCCTCCCACCCCAAACGCGAACGACCTGCTTTCCGTTTAACCCAAGACGGTCGGCCGAAAAGGAAAATTTCGTCAATCTGTTATCCTTCACCCGCAGAAAACGTCCTAGCCATCTCAACCTTTCTCTCACTATAGCACTAGAAAGGGGGATTGAACCACACTTTTCGTACAGTCCATTGTGTGCGCCCTTAGGCCCCGGCCTAGTGGGTCTATTGGTAAATCCTGACCTTTCCTTACCCTTAGGTTTGGGTGAATTGCCGTCACTGTGTGTATAGCCAAAATTTTGTTTGACAAAGCATATAAAAAGAGGATTACTATGAAATCTCTTCCCCCTATCAGTAGTAGCCCACAAAAAACTTCCCTGGTCAAAATTAAACAACAGTGGCCTAAAACTATGCTTTCGTGTTTCGACATCCCAGGAAAAGGAAGCTCTGACAAGCCATAATGATGTTCATATGAATTTAACATTCTATCCCCTCTTCTATGCGTAGATATGTCCACAGAGCCGTTCCTAGGGTTGGTGGTGCCTGGAGAAAAACTAATTACAGCGCCCTCTTCTGACTCAAACATGAGTATAAAAAGCCGAATCAGAGTAAAAAAGCGGATAAAAGTGCACAATCCCCAACCTCCCCCCTGCTGCATCGCCCGAGGTAGCTGACCCAGTCGCCCCTTACCCCTCTTAGGAATGGCTCTGTATGTTTATATATATATTTTAATGGATAATACTCAAGCGAGTGAAGCAGATCGCATTTATATATAGGTCACTGAAAGATCAGGTCTCATTTTATTTTTTCTATTGTTGTAAAGAAGTTTGATACTATGCCTCTCTTGGTTTTTCAGGTCCTTTGATCATGTTTTCCATTTAGACTCTCCCAATTTCACCAGGCATTCATAAATCATTTGTCATCTTGAAGTAGTTTATATCCTACGCGGAAATTCTCTTTGACAGAGACTAATGATCTATTTTGTAGTTTAACTAATTCTCCTGCTACTTGTGTCGAAATTTTAATTTACTAATCCTGTTATTCTGCCATATATTCATGGGGACTTTAATATATTGCATTTGCCTGTTGACCCCCCCCCCTGTAATTAATTATCTATATGAGCTGTTTAGAAGCCAAATCGATTAACTTAATTTTTTATTAGACTTCAACGTTCAAACAACTCCAGTCTAGGATCCTTTTAATTGACTCATTACTTTGTCGCCTAGTTTGATAAGACTTTTCCGGTTATGATAACTGGAATTAATGCCTAAATTCACATTCGAAATATATCTAAACATAGTTTCCATTTCAAAACACAAGCCAAGACCTGTATTCTTTCATTAGACGATTTATATATTATAATTCAAAGAAAACATACTTAGTTACGGCATACTTGATTTCCCCTTATTTTTTAATGGGCTTCAAATCTTTCTCCGGTTGTATGTTTTATGGAGCAGATTGTTTGGCTTATGCAAAACTTGTAGGCTACGTCACCATTATCGCTTTAGTTTAACTAAGGGATTACGAACAAGGCTTCTTCTTGTACATCACAATAATATAAAATTATTTATTTATTATTTATAACCCACTTACATAAAAATATAAATAGTGGAGTAAACACAAGCGAAAATCAACAATAACATTACACAAAAAAACAAAAACAAACAAAATAATACCAAACAACAATAAATCACCAAAAATAATGAAACGGCAATTACATTAAATAAATAATTTTAACGAAAAAAAAAATCTTTTTGTGTAAACCAGTCAGCTTTTCAGTAATATTCGGGAGGTGAAACTTATTTATTAATTTTCTATTCCTATACCAAATAGGACGATAAAGAAGATATTTACAAAAACGGAAATAGGCCACCCGAATATCACTAAAATCCTATTCCATGGCCGAATCCAAAGCGCGTATCTTGCATTCGCGGAATTTTGAAGAAGATCAGAAATGAGTTTGGTACTTGTCTATTATCCCAACCACACTCAAGAACTGAAGTTAGGTTTACCATAATGAGATATACCAAAATCTGATGAAAATATAATACTTCAGTAACACAATTATGCAAACTATAACTGAGAATTATGGAAAGCAGGCCGCCCAGAACAAATTATATGAGATGCCTAATCTAACCTAACCAACTCTATATATTAAATATTTAATTAAAATATACTTGTATTGTAATTTGTCCCGCTCAGGCTAAGCTGATTATATCCGAGTGCACACAAAAAACCGGTTTTACTACAGATCAAAAACAGTACCCCACTAGTACCCCATTTCATAATTTATATATTTTGAATTTTGGCCATCCCTGTGAAATTCCACCCCCCCAGAAGCAAATCATGTGTGCGGCCCCTGTCTAGACGGGTACGCATGTCAAATCCATATGGATGTTCCGTAAGACAATTTTTCTGGACGGCAGTAGCTGTGTACGCCTACAACAACCACCATGTAACCCCTCTTAACTGCCTTTAAATATTGCATAAGTAATGGTGGTATCTATAATATTATCGAGTTGCCTGTTCATTCATGCTGCTTATGCTGCTACTTTTTGTCAGCCGTTAGAAATACTCTTAAGACTAATGGAGAGATTGTCTCAGAAAATTAGAAAATATGTCTCAGCATATAGGAAAAATGTATTGAAGCAATACACGCATTGAAAAAATTAAAAAACTTTTTTACAATTTAACATTTTCACATATTCTGATCCTTTTTGGAGGTTTTTTATAACATAATACTCAAAATATGAGATACTGCGGAACATAATTTAATGCACTTAAAGATAGGTGCAATCATATCTGACGCTTGGGGGGACTATTGGATAATACCACGGGGGAAGATCAAACTCGACAATATTGCATTTTCTCCCGGGGTGTGGGGTCAGATTTCCAGACCAGTCTCCCCTATCTGCGGGTTTTTACACTGAGAATGTAATTTTGGAGAGTAACAGTGACATGCAAGTACCCAAGCGTTTATATTGCTTTCTTTTTTTGTGGAGGGGGGGGGGGGGTTGATCTGTCAAAAGACAAAGAATGAACATGCAAATAACTTGAAACAGAAAGCCTGTAAAAATTTTGACATTTTGAAGGAGGAATGAAGGACATTTTCCCACTCTTAGGTACGTGTCGGACCAGGAGGCCAAGTCCCTAACGCCTAACCTAATAAATCCGTGATTGATGCGCTACAATACTTTTTGAAACTCTTTGAAAACGGGCTATAAATACAGTTTTTGTCTATTTCTTGCCCCTTAAAAAAAAATCTAATTGATACATCGTATAAGACACTAACAACTGTATAAAAAGGGAAAAACCGAAATAAGGATAGTTTACATTTGTTTGTATGCATGAATTGCGAATTGTGCTGAATATTTTTTGTCACAAGTAATGCCAGTCTACCTTGCTTCCTGCGAAGTAAATAAATCGAGGAAATGCAAATATTCTGATTGTATTCACTAACAAAAATTCCTTAGGTTTAGGTACGCTAATCACACAATTAGATTGTTGTTCGTTGTAGTGGAATTTCCAAAAACAATTCTCTTTGAGAAAATTTCTCTCACAGGTCTTTGGGCGTAATCTTCCTATACACTATCTATGCGGGTATGACGCGATGCATTTTTGGAAAAAAAAGTGTTGAAATAATATTGTTCTGCAAAAATCTGCGAAATGCCCAAATTATGTTTACTTTGTAAATTGTTTTTTGACTGATATTGTGTAGACTGCAATTTAGCTTACAAAGGGAGATATGGAGGGGGGTGGTGGTGCAATGCTCCCACTGGTTTAAGATTTTAATTCATTGTATCCTATTACCAGGCAAGTGTTCAATACGTTCCAGAATTCATTTGCAAAATTAATCACTCACATAGTTCACTAGTCTGTTAAAGTCAAAATATATGTCTTTTTGATACTTAACTATAGTTGTGTCAATTATACCTCCATTATACCTCCACCCTTCCAAGCTCAGTCCTATTTACGCCTATGGTAGCCGTGAATTTAAGGGATCCTCATTAAAAACCATTTTTTTTTCAGATTTATACTTTGCGAATCTAGGGATGTCTATGGTTATGGAAATTCGACTTTACAACTAAAAAGGGTACCCATTAAGATCCTTGTCACGCTAATTGCAACCCAAAACTACCTGTTTGACACACGTGTATTTTCTGTCCTGACCAATAAAGCTCCCCGTCCGAAAGTGCGTAATAGACAGTAATCCCATTGTCTATCTTCCAGCCTGGTCAATAAACTTAAACCAGAGCCTGGAAAAAGTAAAGGTACAATCAATGTTTCCTAGAACGTGGAGGGAATAAGAGATGTGTCTTGCATTTAACAAGGCCGATATCTTCTGCACTTGACTATAAATGTTCCTCCTTTAAATTCTGAATTAAGGACTGCGTATGAAGCTGCTTCGTGTAATCTAGGGACAGGATTTGAGGCACACACATAGAATTGGTTATGAGCTTGAAAGGGGGAAATCGAAGGAAAAAGTTGCATGGATTTAAGACCTAGGCCTATCGTTTGCAACCCCTTGTGCATATTAATTTGATATTGTTGCTGTTGAATCGGAGAAGCTAGATTTTTTTTTTCAGTGAAAGTAATATTTGACATAAAACTGAAATTAAATATGAAATACGGCCTTTTGCATGTCTCCTGTTTTATAGAGCTAAGAAAACTAAAGAAATATAGTTTCTATTCAAAAAGGGTATTTTTAATGGTGTGTAAATATAGGGTTTTTGCAGCCATATTCTCCATCAACAAAAGTTTGGGTTCCTGAAATCCAAAGTAGAACTGAAATTGTGCCTCTGAGTGAACATAGTTCACGTAGTTACAAAGAGCATGGCCAACTAAATAAGGGCATATAATCAATCCTATCTTGAACACGATAAGCTAATGTCGTGTTAAATTGTTGCAGTTAAATTGTTGGGATAAAGTTAAATTGAAATTGATCCTTAAAATTCAATAAAAAGAAATTTGATGAAAGTTATGCAGTAAGAATTTTGTCATTATTGAATTTCATTCAGAATAGAGGATTAACTGCAGTTTTACTGAAATTAGTACAAAAAAGAATACGAAAAACAAAATCAGGAATCGGTAGTGCCATAGTATATAGTGCCATAGTGCTATAACCAGGGATTTGGGGGAGGATGACTTCGATACCATTTAGAATATATGAATTCAAAGCGAATATAAAAATTGCAAACTTGGTGCTAGTCCCCGTCCGAACACGAAGAAAATTGGGAGACAAACGAGTCAATATTTGTTCCTGATGAAAAATTTGGTTTTGAGTCATTTTGATCCTTTGTCCTTCATATCTTCCCCAATTTCCCTCCTTAAATGGTTTACCCCGAAATTATCTTCAATAGTCTAACGATTTATTGCAGCATTTCCCTTTATCCGTGTAAGTTCTATATTATAGTTAAACTTTGTCAATAATACCTATTATTGACAAAGTTAGAAACGTATATACAATCCACATATTAATGCAGCGCTTGTTGTTTTATTCTTCCTGATGTGTTTTTTTTTCTGAAAAATTCCTGACCATGGCGCCTTGGAATGAAGTTTATTTGACATATCCATATTTTTAGAATCAACAGCCAGACATTTCTTCCTATAGGATTTTTGTTTCCTAATCCAGTTTTGTCGGATTTCAAATTTGTCTTGGCGTCTCTCTATTGGAAACTTCCTGAGACTACTCTCGCTGAGATATGTATACAGCTTTGTCGTTTTTTCTCTCTTTTGTAGTTCCATGGACCCCAAATCAGTCAAATATACGTATGATAAATGGACCCTGGCGGGGACAGCGGATTTCTAAACGTCCCTACTAATTCTTTATAGCAATATTACAACATTTTAGGCTATTCTATGGATTAATCAGGCGTCTTAATTACAAAGGCTTTTGTATCGGCCCTGCGGCAGCTGGGGCTAAGCCTCGGGCTCTGCATTACCAAGCAAAGATTAGTCTACAGTGCCACCACATCAGAAGAGAATATAACTTTTGTTTTAGTATCAGATGGATTTAAACCTAAATAAGGACTTTTTAAAAACCCAACGGAACCCCTTTTTTACCCTCTTAAAGTATTTTCTGTTCTTATTTTCAACAAAAATACACGTTTTGAGTTGGATAGGCCTATGCCATGTGTCTTTTGTGTATGAATTAAAAAAAAAAACTGTTTCCACAAAATAAGTTTTTAAAAGAAAAGTAAAGAGCTCCATTAGTCAAAAATGAGCAGAAATAAACTTAAATAGTATTCCAAGCGTAAAATTACCACAAGTCACTATCAATAAATAAATGAAACTCAAAACAATCAGAAATTAACATGAGTAGGGCTGATAACCCCCATTATTAAGTTCTGATAAGACCAGAACATAATTTGTGCTTTACTAAAAGAGAATACAAATGACTGTGGATTGTCAAATTAATTGACATATAATTATATTTATTCTTTAAAGGTATGATAATTTTTTATTGATGAATGTAGAATACTCATGTTAATTTCTGCTCTTTTTGAGTTTGACTCGGCTATTCATTGTAATTACTGCTCGTTTTGAGTTTCATTTACTTATTGATAGTGATTTATGGTAGTTTTATGCTTGGAAGACTATTGGAGTTTATTTATGCTCATTTTTGCCAGATGGAGCTCTTTACTTTTCTAACTTCACTTTGAGCCTATTTTGAATTTCACACGACCAACCTTTCCATGAAAGGTATATAAAAACTTTATATACCCTCGGGGTATAGCTTACAACTCTTGCGCTGACGGCCGTGGGGGGTTATTATCCTCAAAGACATAATTTCCAGACGTTTCAACTATGCTAAACTATATGGCTATCTTAAATTTTTGATTAGACGTGCTTTGGAAATTGGTGGGCGTGGGGGGGGGACTTGTTGTCTTCCAGACACTTTTGACT
This sequence comes from Artemia franciscana, assembly GCF_032884065.1. NCBI lineage: Eukaryota > Metazoa > Arthropoda > Branchiopoda > Anostraca > Artemiidae > Artemia > Artemia franciscana. Next base: position 60,160,463 of record NC_088867.1, read on the forward strand.
ATTCAAAATGGCACTAGCTCTTTCAATTTCCAATTGAATGAGCCTTTTTGAAGTTTCTACGACAAGAAATGGCCATCTCAAAATCTTTATCAGATGCTTGACGGGAGAATACGAGCTGGGCGAGGTTATCCCCCCTCTGATCACTCATAATCTTAAAAAAAGCACTAAAAGTCCTAATTACTAATCCAAAGAGCCCCTTCCGAAACTTATGTGACCACCCTTTCTATAAAAAAAAACCTTATATGCCCCCAGGGATAGCTTACAACCCTTGCCTTGAGGGCTGGTGGGGTCTTGTCATCCTCGGAGACTTCGGGACGTATTAAGTACGTTGAACAAAATGACTATATCAAAATTTTGATTGGATGTGTTTGGGGAAATGATGGGTGTGGGGGGAGGGTTAGTTGTCCTCCAATCACTTTTGACTATTAAAAAGGGCAATAGCCCTTTCAATTTCAAATCGATTAAGCCCAACGCATACATCGCATGACAAAGCAACTAAAATTGCTTAATTTGACAGCAAAATTGCCGTGACAAGCAAAAATTGCTCCTGTGTGGACATTTGTGTGAACCTAGAGCAAGACTGAAACAAGTGTACATTAATTCTTTTCAGGTCATGACAAGATTTGAAAACAGGTGTAATTTGCTATGGGTCTGGAGGGCAACTATCCCTCCCAGTCCACGCTTTTGCCCCCTCTCCCAGACCCTAGTTTGACCCCCAGATTAAATTAAGTCTCTTCAAAAATCTTTTCAAAATTAAGAAAAGCCTGCATAATTCAAGCATCCACAGAAACGGGTTAGATTTCTTTAGTATAGTATATCTTAACCTTTATGGTATTATATTGCTCGTTTTTCAGTTTTACTGACATTTTTACTTGATTCGGGAAAATTGGCTCTGACTTTGCCCACTCCAGGATTTTGATGAAACTACGCCCCTGTTTGAAAAAGGGGCTGTACCTCCCTAATTTAAGGAGCTGAGTTTCCATACATGCGGAATTTTAGACGTGTAAAGTCCAACGGTCAAGCTTTTGATTCTCGATTTCCATCTGTTTCTGGAATACTTAGTTTTTGCCTTAATTATTCTGCAACTTGCCAAAATTAGCTTCCTTGCAAAAAAACTTTGTAGAACCCAGTATTGGTTTTGTTGTCAACAATTGCTTGAGTTTTTTAATCAGGTTTTTAAGCGCTCAAGAACACACGTAGAATTGGAAAAAAAGGGGTGTCTGCCCAAGTTAAGAGGCCCAACGAGCTGACGTTTGATATATGAACCGATAAATCTGATCGACGGTTTGATATTTCTACTTGGTCTAGCCTATATCTAAAATAATTACTTTTTGCCATAAAGAAATTGCCCCTTGCCCCAGTGATATAATTTTCGACAAACGTTTGTAAATTTTGGGTCTATTTTCGAAAAAAAGATGCTTACTCAAGTTTCTTTAATTTAGTTTTGATATTCAAAAAATAGGGGCCATTAATTCCAAAATCAAATGGCTAAGAAGCTGAATATTAATGACTTATCTAGATGCTGATATGCACATTATAATTTTCTGGCCGTCAAAACTTCCTAAAAAACTGCTCTTTAATCGGTCTCGTTTGATGTCCATTCTGGATGTCATCCGTTTAACATGGGGTGTAAGTTTGGATGTTTTGTACTTGGTATGCTTTGAGACTCCTCTTTCATGCTTTTCTTTTGAATTAGAAATGAATCAGGGTGTCATAAGCCGTGCTTCCTATGGAACTGCAGTCGCTCTCGTTTTGACGTCCTTTCTTGATGTCATCCGTTCAACATGAAGTGTAAGTTGGGATGTTTTTATACTTGAAATGTTTGGAGACTCCTTTTTGATATTTTTGTGGATTTTGCCCAGGGATGGTTTTCTTTGAACTAGAAATGAGTCAGGGTATTACAAGCCATGCTTCTTATGGAACTACTCGTTCTCGTTTTGACATCTTTTCTGGATGGAATTCTTTTGACAACATCCCGTCCGATGTTGGGAGACTCCTCTTTGATGTTAATGTGGACACTGTTCATGGATACTATTCTTATTAATTCGAAACGAATTGGGGTATTACAAGGCGTGCTTCCTATGAAGCTGCTCTGTAGTCGGTCTCGTCTTGACGTCCTCTTTGATTGTCAGTTACCAATTGGGATGCTTTGTCTCCCTTGAAATTTGGGACTATAAACTAGTTATTAGGAAACCAATGAAAATAGAGAAGAATAGGGAAAAACTATGGAAAATATGAGTGTTGCCCCATAGGGAAAAATATAAATTTTAATTTGTGACTGAGTGACCTCCTTCCAGTTTTGCTAACACATTTTTTCTATAAGATTGGTTGGAGTAAGGAAAAAAGATCAAATTCTTCATAGTAATGAATTGTAAGTAAATAACGATCCTTGTCAATAACGAAAGTACAAGAGCCTAACTATCAAATAGTTCGTGGTTACGAACTTTAGTAAGGAGCGACCCGGCTCCTTAGTAACCTTAGTAACCGAAGTTCTAAAAAATGGAATTTTAATACCAACAGTTACATCAAATAATCGTATTTTTATGCTGATTTTAAATATATGAGTTTCATCAAGTTTAGTCTTAACCATCAAAATTTACGAGCCTGAGAAAATTTGCCTTATTTTAAAGAATAGGGGGAAAAACCATCAGATTCCACATTTTGCAGATATGAGCTTGAAACCTCTACGGCAGGGTCCTATGATGTGCTGAATCTGATGATGTGATCTTCAGTAAAATCCTGTGACACTTTGGGATATTTCCCTCTTTTTTTGGAAATCAGACAATTTTTTCTCAGGCTCGTAGCTTTCAATAGGTAGAACTAAACTTAGTGAAATATATATATTTGGCATTAACATAATAAGCCAATTCTTTTGATATAGCCTATCTTTTGGTATATAAAATTCCTTTCTTAAGAGGCTCGGTTACTATTGAGTTGAATCGCTCCTTACTTGCAGTTCGTTACCACGAACGGGTTTGATTACCCAACAGAGATAATTGCCATATAAGTCCTTTTTCTGCGTTACCAAAAGTAAAACTTTAAAGTCTCATGAAATGCAATTACACAGATAGGAAAGGTTTGCAACTAAAGTAAGGAGCAAGTTTAAAACAAACTGAAATTACTCTGTATATGGATAAATACGTTACTTCTTATGTATAAATACTTTTGTATACTTTGAGACATTTGTTTCAATGCATTGAAATACTTCATATATACTTCAAAAATATTACCATTTACATTTGCTGAAAACTAAGTTCGTAGGAGTATTTGCCACCCTAAAGAAATTTCCTGGCGGGGTTGATGATAACCTGCCTTACCTTTTCAACCTCTGTGCTGAAAGATATGGGAATGTAACATTGTAGCTGTATATAGAAACAGTTTAATTAATTCCTACTTCCCCTACCTCATTTATCTGAAGTCTCATAAATAGCAAGCACTTTTTCGATTAAAATGTACTTTTTTAAGAATCTACTCTACCCCCACCTAAACAATGACTCATCCCCTCATAGCTGATACGCAATTACAGATCATCGAACGTAGCCTAATTTCCTTACAAATAAAGAAAATTAACTTTGTTGAATTCAGTACTGCCACCGTGTGGCATTACTTCTTTTGCAACTGGGAAGCCTAAAATATAGTTATTGATATTTTTAAATCAATTAGCTTCTCAGAATTTTAAAGTGATTGCAAGATCATCCTCTTTGGAGTAAAGTCGTAGTTTGGTGCCCTAAAATGGCAGAAATAAGGTTTTTCCCTGACCCAATCTGTATTGTCACTTAAAAAAAAAGAGCTTTAAGTTTGCGTTTGATTGAACTCCCTCCCAATTATTTTCGACCTTCGGTCTGATATAATCACCCCTGGGAAAAGACAAAACAAGTAAACATGCATCGACGATATTTCTTCTGAAAAACAATGTGAAACCACATTTGAAGAATGGAGCTTGAAACCTCTACGGTAGGGTTCTCTGATATGATTTGTCTAATAAAGGGATTTTCAATAAAATCGCTTGCTTTTTTCGGGGTGTTTCGCCTTTTCTCAAAAATCAGGCTAATTTTCTCATATTTTTGGTTTTGGGTGGGTAATAACAAACTGAACGAATTTTATATGTTTATGATCAACATAAAAAGCCAATACTGCTGGTGTAGCAATTGCCGTGAGAATTGCATTTTTAGTTTTGGTAAATATTGGTCCAAGTCTATTTTTACTTCCAGTTTTTTATCACAAACTATTTGATGGAATTCTCTTGTGACGAAATTTTCTTCAACTTGTTCATTCTATTTAGTTGAATAAGGCGATAAAAAGAAAGAGTGTCAGTATGGCAGCTGGATAGTTAAGTTTAAATTTTGTTGTTCTTTCGCTATTCTATTTTTTTAATGTCTGATATTTGAAGGATTTAAGTTTGAGGGGGAGAATCGTCCTGTTGTTAAAGAAGTACATTTTACATGGCCGTTAAAAAAATTTCTTTCGTTTCTACAAAAAATGTCTTGAAATACATTCCCTTTCACCCAACCACCATTGCTATTTTGGCGTGTACCCCCCTCCCCCTGGAGAATGATCTAGCTGCTGTGTTGGAAGTATTTTAAACCGACATTTGTTCCATTTAACACCTATTTCAGGTTAAAAAGGATTTTTAAACAATGATTGATTTGTTCTTACTTTTTTCTTTTTTTGGAGGTTTTTGTTTCTTTTCTTTATTTTTTAATCCCCTTTTTTGCTATTTTGTGCACATTTGTTTATTTTATCTGTTAATCGCGGATGTTGTATTATTTATTTTTCCCTTTTTTATCTTGTTTCATGGAATTATTGAATGTAGCCTAAAATAAACGTTAAAATATTAGATGTTACGGCACTTGTTTATTATTCAGAACACACTCAATAAGCGAAGTTAGGTTCTTTCGTGAAACAAACTACGATGCAGGCACATTTTAATTAAATATTTTATACATAGAGGTAATTAGGTTAGTTTAATTTCGGTATTTGATATAATGCACACCCCCCCCCCCCATAATGCGCAAATATATAGCCCAAACTTTTGATAAAGCCAATGAAATTAAACAAAATATGATGAAAATATTATACTTTATTAGGAAAATCGTGAAATTATAACTTAGAATTCTAACATAACCTTTTTGTCTTTGAGTTTTTTCTTTGTGGCTATGAAACCGGTTTTTCTCATGAAATGTACCTGCATCGTAGTTTGTTTTACGAAAGAACGTAACTTCACTTATTGAGTGTGTTCTGAATAATACACAAGTACCGGTGTTACGTGCCAGCTAGGCTCAAGTATTTTTTTTTCCTAGAGCGGTGATCATGGTTGCCCCAGTAGGGGGTTGCCCAGTAGGGGTAATTTGGTAAAGGACGAACCACGACCCATAGTAACCATTACGCGATTAAAATAAACCATCTACTGAGAGAAAACAGTCATTTGTAGCTGGTTTAGGAGTGATAACTTAGTTCGGTTAGTGTTAATAGTAACAGAAACCAATTTACGTGAATTTCGAAAAATAACGTAAAGCCCCTCGAGCTTCAGACCGAAAGTACACCATTGGAATTGTCATTGCCAAAAACCCCGCACAGGAAATTTTCAGCCCCCCCCCCCTCTTGCGCAACAAGGAAAATCATTTTTGCATAGGTTTAGTACTAAGAAATGGTTGATATGTTATGTCATGAATTTTATGACAAATAAACTAGTCTAATTAACCTTTAGATACTGAAGTGCATAGTTTTGAACATTTTAATTTTTATGCCCCCCCTCTCTTTACCTGTTAAATATTTAATTAGCTAACTTGTTCATTTACATTTATTTTTTAGCATTTTAATTATAGGGAAAGCATTCAAGCTATTATCTGGTGCGTTTCCAAATTAGTTCACAAATTTCTGATGAGCTTTTGAAGGATCAAAGGCAGGGTCTTATCTAGGTTTTTTTCGGGGGTTTATAAGAAACGCCCTAAGAATTCGTTTATATGCTTTTTTGTTACGTTTTTACAATTTGGACAAACCTGTCGTGGGGGAGTCAAACTCTCCACCCCTCCTGAATACGCCCTTGATATAAAGTTATACTCTGCCCATAATGAAGAGACGCTTATGAGACTATTTATTTTCCATTTAAAAAGAAATTGTCTTATCAAAATGAATGGAAGTTCATTAGAAAAGCTCACCAAAAATAGGCTTTCTTATTACTACGTAGGCTAAGTTAGAAATAGGAAGCCATGTACTCTTTATGTCAATCCATGTTAAATCTTGAGAAATCTACAAATCTTTTGCAAAAGCGAATTGGTTTCCAAGAACAACATGAAGATGAAAAATAAATTGATAAAACTGAAACCATAGTTTTTTTTTTTTAGTGAAGACTCAAACAAGTTTTAATTTATTTATTTAAAAAAAAAGAAAAAAGAACGATGATGAATATGAAACGAAATTCAATTTTACGCTTATTTTCTATTTTGTTCTTTGTAATTACAGGGTTGGCAATTCATGCAAATGTAGTAGGAATGGGGGAGGGGATAAGTATTGTTTTCAATCTTTAAAAAGAATCTGGGTGGGCATTTGCTTTTTTCCGATCCTTTTCAATCTTTTTTCCATGAAAATTCCCGGAAAAAGTTACTTTTCTGAATCTTCCCTGCCTCAATACTTAATTGGTGCAAATAATCAAAATGAAGTGAAAATATAATAATCGGTGAAACTTTTTATAAAAACAATGAACGTTGAAAAATACGTTCGCCCGCTCACTTCCCTCCGTTTGTTGTAGCCTTTGACACTGTCACCTCCTTTGTTTTTACGGGTCTTTGCCAGGCCCTCCGCGCAACATGCTTGTTGATCTTTTCGCAACATGCTTGTTTTCTTTTTGTAGATTCTATTTTTCTGAATTATTTTTCTTTTCTTAGTCAAAATATCCTGCATAAACTTTCAAGTTTATAGCTTGATTACCTTGCTTATTTTTGAATACACACACTCAAATATACTTTATATCAAACGAAAATAGTTTTTTTTTCTGCTGAAAGTAAGGAGTAAAATTAAAACTTAAAATGAACAGAAATTATTCCGTATATGAGAGTGGATGTCCCTTCTCAATACCCCTCTCTTCACGCTAAAGTTTTTAAGAGCTTTTATAAAAGGTTCAGATTCTAGTTACACGCCCCTTGGTCTCCAGGAATCGTTCTTATGGAATTAAGACAAAAGGTCGAAATTTAGCGGAAAGATTGGGTAATGAGGAGGGGGCAGTCCCCCTCATATATGGAATAATTTCTGTTCGTTTTAAATTTTAATGTTGCTCCTTATATTGATATCAAAATTTCGTTTTTTAGAGTTTCAATTATTGTTCAGCCACGTCGCTCCTTACTAACAGTTCATTACAACGATTTGTTTGAAATATCTATTATATTCTCATCTTCAACATTTGGTTTGCAAAAATTACTAGGCCATTCATTCTGTTATCTAACCACTCAATACATGTTCAGGATTTCGAAATTGCGTAGTTTTTCAGACCCCAGCCAATATTGCTGAAACGGGAATCAGCAGGGGAGGAAATGTGGGCATTTTAGCCGGCCATAAATAACGTAAGGGATGTCTAGTCAGCCGTTGGCTTTGGTTGCGTTCCCAGCAATTGGGTTCGGAAGAAGGATCCATATCGACCTCTGAAGTCTGGGACGTCAATAAAAAGAGTATTTGATAGCAATTTATGTTGGCAGAATTCCGCATTCTTTGTTGAGTGTCAAAGAGCCGGATTCTCATGTCTATTAATGAATATCTGCGTAGTAGCATACTTTTAGAAAATCATGGTATCGTAACCGATCTTCGGTCATCGCTAATTACCTTGGCTTAGAGTATATAGGGTATAGCTGTTATTGTTGAACGTTCTCAAATTTGATCCCTATATTTATGTCTATATATTGTATTGCAAAAAAAAAAAACAAAAAAAAAAAAAAAAAAAACGGCGCGTCGTATTGTGCCGTTGATGTATATCTAATCGACTGGACACGCATAATGTTTTCTAGAAGACCAAACTCGATGTGTGATCTGGAGAATAAGCATGTTTTCAGCTCTCTCTAAAGATGGCCCTGGATGGTCAATCATTTTGATCTAAAGCTTCTTTCAATCGGTTGATTCCAGCATAATTGACCATCTAGCAGCCTATATCGGGATTAAATCAATCGATTGACGGTGATTGATAGGAAGTTTGAATGACTTGAGCTGTTGACGAGGTTGCTTGACCGCCTATATCGATTTTGATCTGGCATTGTATCAGTCACTCGCCGGCAACCATGGAGGACACGTCTTTTCCCCAAAACTTGGAAAGTCAAAAGTCTGACCGCGTGTTTATCTGTTTCTTGATAAAGCTATACTGAAATCAGCCTCAATTGCAGAAAATGACAAGTAAAGGCTGCTTTAACCAAAAGAAAGTAAGCGGCATTTGACAGGATAGTTCTGGCACTAAAGGCATTGAAACTGAAATCTTTGTTCTTCAAAATCCATAACCGGAGTTAGGTACCTTAATATGATAGGAAGTATGTGAATGGCAGTAATCGCTTCTCGCATGCTTGTATCCTATTTCTCTATTTTAATATCAGTATCATATCAGTATAATATCAGTATAATATCAGTAATAATATCAGTATAATATCGATTTAATATCAGTAAAAGAATCAAAACTCTCTTCGTCTATTTTATGAAGTTCCTGAAGTTATCTGGTTCAGTATAATGTTGAACTTTAAGTAAATGATCAGGAGTAAAGGGGTTTCTTATTTTATATATAATACTGCTTAGACCAACGACGCTTACTATTTTTTCCGCTTAAGGACAGCCAAACTCAGGGCAAGAAAGGCCAAGTCTGTGTTAGAATGCATTTTACAGTAGATACTTCACAACCTGATACGAAATTAGATTATAAAATGAGTTTGGTCAAGATCGAAGGGTTGATTGAAGCACACGTCCATCGATTGATGGAATCGCTTGATTGTATATGGCCTACTTAGCAGTTTAGTTAAACTGTGAGGTGAAAGTTTAACATGAAAATGAAATATTTGTAGGGAACAGTCCTGATACACAACCTAGGAAATTCAAGAACACTAGAGAGTCGGATTGAAAAACGATTCATATTTCCTGAATTGTTGTCGAGTTATGAGAAGTGTTGCGTAGAAAAAAAGCGACTTTCTCTGTGCGAGTATTGGACAGTATCCATATTTCCACACGGTTAGTGCAAAAATGTTATTCAACCTTCTGACAATCATGGGGGGGGGTCTATCGCCTTATCCAGGCATTCGACATTTTGATATGGAAGCGATGATAGGGGAATATTGCGCTATATGCATCCTTCGATGTCCTCACCTGCCCGAAAAAACTATCTAAAATATACATATTTGTGAATATTTAACAATAAACCGTAATTTTTTCAAAGTACTTTCCTCTGTCGGAAAAACGTCGGAAGTTAAGGGGAAGCTATGTGCGCTACGCAGTTAATTCTTTCTCTTGTTCAACGTCTTGCTATTAAGTGTCTTGCCAAAGGTTTCTGCCTTAGTTTCCATGGAGATAATCAATCTCATGAGGGATGTAATCTAATTAGGCCTTTAATTGTGTTCTATTTAGATATTTTTCTAAGCTAAGTGTGATATACTATGTAATTATAGTCTGCGATTCATTAAAATAGATTGAATTATTTTTTTCAGAAAAACGTTTTTACCTTACAAGAATGCGACTTGATCAGGTATTCAGTATTTTTTATTTTGAAAGATCGAGCATTCTTGTTAAAGCCCATTCGGTCCAATCAGAATTTTTTATTGTATTCAAAGCCAATTTTAGCCAATCCGAATTTTTTCTTAAATTTTCTAATTGTTGGTACATATTGGAAAAATTTTCTGATTGGTTCAAATTGGCCGTAACTAAAATCTTGGTATTGTACTAGTAAATCTCATTGTGAATGGGCCTTTATGGCAACTTGGGGATAGGCTGCTCTTATGATTTTAGCATGGAAAAAGCAATATTTTAATCTACTAAACTTGTGATTATTGGTATTATGAAAGTGTTATGTCCTGGAAGTTTCGTTCTGATTCCTGCTAAAATTAAATACAAAAAAAAATTTCATCTGAAAGTAAGGAGCAACTTTAAAACTCGAAACAAACAGAAATTATTCTGTTTATGAAGGGTTATCCCCTCCTCAATACTTTGCTGTTTATTCTAAAGCTGTTAGCACTTTTAAAAAAGCTTCCTATTCTAATTAAACGGCCCCTGTGTTTCAGTATCCGTTGTTAGAAATTTGGACAAACAGTCAAACTTTAGCTTAAAGAGCAAGATATTGAGGAGGGGGCAGCCCTTCATACATGGAATAATTTCTGTTCTTTTTTAGTCTTAATGTTGCTCCTTACTTTCAGTTTTAAAAACCTTGTTTTTTATTTAATTGTTGTTCGTTTTTCACATAATGCAGGTAAATCTGGCTGAGCCTCCATGAAATAAACCCCCACCCATGGAAAACTCCTCCGTGAAAGTTTCATCTAACGTAAAATGCTCCTCCCTGTCAATTACCCTCCTGACAGTTCCATCCTTGCTTGAAATTCCCCTCCCCGTAAAATTTCTTGAGAACGATTCAGCCTGAAAAATTATCCGTAGCCTACTTTCATTTGAAAAAGACTTTATCCTCTAGTCGGTTTTTCGATTACTCCGGAAATGCCCCCTTCCATAGAAGTTTTTTCCGTAAATCAAAAAAAGCGGAAAATAGCTCCCGGATAACTCCCCCGGAACATATCCACAGGCAAAATTGATTTGGCACAGATAATGTAAGAAAATTCACAAGATTTTCGTATAGGAATTCTATCAAATCCCCCCAGTTTAAAAATTTCCCTGGAATTTTCACTTAGTTTGAAAATTCACGTAGTAGTGGAAATGTTGACGTAGTTTGCAGACTATGACCTTGATTCAAATATACATACCACCAAGAGCGTATCCAGGGTTTTTGTTCGAGGGAGGAATACATAAAATCTTTTAAAAATGCATCAACAATTTGTTTATATACATTTTTGTTACGTTTTTACAGTTGTTTTTTTTTTTTGGGGGGGGGGGCTCAATCCTGGGACCTCCCATTCTCCTGAATACAGCCTTGCTTACCATTAGTGTTAAATTGATACAGTAGTCCCCATTTCAAATGTTTTCGCTGCACATGTTGAGCTTGTGGCATAAAATGTAGTTTTTCTGGAGACCCTCCCCAGGAAGATAGAGGGTGTTGCTACGGTTTTACAAAAAAGAAAATTACTTCGAGAATCCGAACCCAAAATTTTAAAACATTATAACTGTACCAAGCAAAAATTTTTGTCCGTCCGTGGCCGAGTGGTTAACGCGCCGAACTCACGAGCGAAGGGTCGCTGGTTCGAATCTCGGTGGTGCCGACCGTTTGGTTTAGGACGAGGGTTAGTGGCGTTTCCCCGTAAGACAAGCCAAAAGTCCACCCAGCTTCAAATGGGTACCTAGAGAAATCTAGGGAAAAGCACGGGAAAGCGTCGGATGGCTTGCCCCCAACCACGCATTGCACCCCGGCCGAGGGCTGAGAATCAGGAGATCGGCACCTGCGCTACGCGAACCCTAATCGGTTTGCATGCGAAAGTTTGCTTTTTTGTTTGCAAGCAAAAATTTTGTAGGGGACCATTCCACAGAGTTTTAGAAGTGAGTGATTTTGCAAAACCACATGTTTCTCACTCTTAATTCCTGGGTTTATGAATATTTAATATATTTTTCTAACAAGATTTTTAGTGCGGCGTGTTTTTAAGTAAGGAGAAGGAATATTCTACTATGTCTGTATGCTGCGGGTGACTGTTTTCCTTTTGTAATGTTTACTTTCGATTTCGTATGTTTTTATTTTAATGCATGCGATGATTAAAGAATAATGTCGGTCTGTATTCTTGTCGAGGGAAGCCTCGGAGCTGGATAAAACCATGCTAAAGTGCCCATGGGAAATTTGGCTGAAAACCAGTAGACGATATGGCGCCTTTTTGTCTATCAGCCGATTGCAATTAAACAGTCGGTTGTACCTCTTTTTTCTCTCCTCTTTTTTATAATCAAGCAACCAATCAAAACTAAGTTACGTAGTTTTTATAGCTTTTATACTACCAGTCCATTTTTTACGACTGCGGTAATAGCAAGGTGGTAATATCATGTTGCACCACATAAATTTTACTGGGAAGCAGAAAATGTGTAACTTTTGATCATTATTAAGGAGGGGTTGTTTGTAAAAGGGAGGTTTTCTATGTGTATCAAAGAGGCAAGGACGTATCCAGGGGGAAGGGGTTTGAAACTCCCCGAAATCTTTAGTCGACTCGTAAAAACGTAACAAAAATGAATGAACAAATGTTAACACATTTTCAAATTTTTTGTACAGCCCCCCCCCGCGAAAAAATCCTGGATACGTTCTTTTCAAGAGGATACTTTGGACTGGATTATTTTGTCAACGCTGAACGATTAAGATCCAAATAATAAATTGTAAAAAAAATAACTCGTAGCAAAAATAAGTAAAAAGTAAATATAACCAGGATTTCAAAAAAGATTCAAAGAATTTTCAAAGCTTGGGCATGAATTTAAAGAGGCCAGCACTCACCTGATCGTTCCATAACTACTGCATATAATATGAGTAAAGACCAGAGACATCGTTTGGGGGGAGGGAAGGGGGAAGTTACCCACAGTAATTTGGAAAAAAATAATATGAAGCCCATGCCCCTTAACTATCCGAATATGAACTCCTCTCACCCCCCCCCCCCCCAACAAAAATACTATGGAGTCGCCCCTGGTAAAGACCTTGAATATATTTTACTTCTCATTTAAATGAAAATACAAATCTTGGATTTAATCAGTTTCTATCCAAACTGATTTTTTTTTCTGAAAAGAAAAGTATATGACTGAGGGGTCTCCAATTTATGTTTGCGCTTTCGAACTTTCTTGGCTAATCTAAATGGTGATGCGACAGTACAAAGGATTGAAGCTTTAGCCGGATCCTAGAAGCGAAAATTACCAGTGCCATCCTAGCTTAGTTAAAATTTTAGTGATGTAGGCCACATCATCCCGGAGTAGCGCAGTAGATTGATATCTGCTCGGCAATGGGCCATGGGTTCAATCATAGCTGCTGGAAGGTCCAACAACATGCTTGCCACCTGTCCTTGTAAAAGAGATCTGGTCCCTGAAATGTCGACAATTTTTAACACCTTATGGGCGCTAAGGCTGAATCAAAACTAAAATTAAAAAAAAAAAAAGATTAAACCGGATCTTTGAAGCAAAAAACAACCAGCGCTATCTAGCGGCTCCTTGCTTAGTCACAATTTTAAAGTGATGTAGGACACACCATCCTGCCTTGTGTCCTTAACACCTAATGGACACTAAAGCTGAATTAAAATCAAACCTCAAATTGAAAAAAAGGTATTAAATTATGAATAAGCACACCGGGTACGGTACCCATAGAAAAGTTTGCCAAAGGTCTCGGAGATTTAGCCAGATGGCACAACATTAAAAATATCAGATTGACATGTAAACAAACTGAGAGAAGTCAGCTAGGGGTCGTTTTAGTTGAAGTTAGAAATTGTACTCTCATTAGTGTTAAGGAAAATGTTAAAAGAGATATAGATAACATTATTGGAATATGTTAAACTGTAATAAAGTCGTGGTAGATAACATAAAAAAGAATAAAAAATTCCTTAACAATTTGGATGGTAACGAAGATCTACTTTCCGAAGAGTAGTTCGAGATAGTGCCAAAATGATTATAAAACAATGGAGCATTGCATGGGGATGGTTACGCAAATTCCTTGGGAAGGCATTATTAGTAAAGACGGTGGGCGCAGTGAAGATGTTAAAATTAGAATAGTCAAGTTCCTGTTTCTTCACAGTTTAAGAAAGGTCAGAAGTATAGGAAAAGGAGTCTGCGATCCAAGATTAGAATATTGGAAGCTGAAGTGGTGGTCAGTTTGGATCTGACGCGTGAGGACACAATGTCTCTTCAGGGCAATTACACTTTTTATCTCCATGCCATTTCGTCATTTGAGCTTTACAAGAGCTCTCTTTCCAGAGGATTTCAAAGAATAAGGGGGCACTATTTTAGCTGTAGTATTTCAAAAGGCAGTATGTTGCATAGCAAACATTTTACAGCGGAGCAGAAATACCAACAAAAATGGGTAATTGTGTTTTATAGCCACTCCACTCAAGTTCTGTCGAGAAGTGAAGTTTGGTTAATGCTAATGAAATAAAACGAAATATAATACTGATTCGACAAGATCATGAAAGCTACAACAAAGAACTATGGAAGGGGGGCCGCCCCGACCGTATTATATTAAACTAGCTGTCGGGGTGGCGCTTTGTGCCACCCCAACACCTAGTTGGTGGGGGCGCTTCGCGTCCCCCCCCCCCCCCCCCCCGCGCGCAAGTCGTTACGCGCCATATTAGTTACGCGCCATTGTAGTTGTATATATATATATATATATATATATATATATATATATATATATATATATATATATATATATATATATATATATATATTATATATATATATATATATATATATATATATATATATATATATATATATTATATAATATATATATATATATATATATATATATATATATATATATATATATATATATATATATATATATATATATATATATATATATATATATATATATATATATATATATATATATATATATATATATATGTTTTTAACTACGTAAAACTTGCGAATATACAACATTCTTCTCTGTCCCATTGTCATATGAATAGATTGTCAGGTTTACCGACTCTTGAACATGCAACATATAATTGTCCATGGGAAAAACAATCCGTATTCAGATCTATACCTCATTATTCTAATGATTGCCGTTGAGCTTTGTTGATGGTGATTGCTAATCAAACATTCCTTGTGTCCCCATCGTCATTTATATATCCCCCCTGTGCCCCCTGGCGTCCCCATTGTAGTTGTGTCCCTGTGTCCCAGTCGTCATTTACAGTCGACAAACATGACGTCAGTCGACACACACGTCCCAGTCGTCATTTGTGTCCCAGTGTCCTAGCCTGTAATTTCTCTTTGAGTGTCCCGGTCTGTATATACATTCGTTTTTGAATTGGTATATGATGAAATAAATTTTGTGTTTTTTTCCCTTTTTTTTTAGTTTTTTTGTAGTTTCTACCTTTTTTAGTTTTTTTTTATTTTTATTTTTATTCTTTTTTAGTTTTCTTTTTCTCCTTTATTTTTCAGTTTTTTTCCTTTTTTTCTTTTTTTTCTTTTTCAGTTTTTAGTTTTTTAGTTTTTTATTAGTTTTTTTTCTTTTTTTTTCTTTTTTAGTTTTTTACCTCTTTTTATTTTTTTTTAGTTTTTTTAGCTTTTTTAGTTTTTTTAGTATTTTCTTTTTAGTTTTTTTATTCCCTGTGTCCCGGTCTGTATATACATTCGTTTTTGAATTGGTATATGATGAAATAATTTTTCTTGTTTTTTCCTTTTTTTCTTTTTAGTTTTTTTTTGGTTTTTACCTTTTTTTAGCTTTTTTAGTTTTTCTTTTTATTTTTTTGTAGTTTTTACCTTTTTTAGTTTTTTTATTTTTCTTTTTCTCCTTTATTTTCAGTTTTTTTCTTTTTCAGTTTTTAGTTTTTTTAGTTTTTCAGTTTTTTATTTGTTTTTATTTTTTTTTTGCTTTTTAGTTTTTTTGTAGTTTTTACCCTTTTTTAGTTTTTAGTTTTTTACCTTTTTTAGTTTTTTAGTTTTTTAGCTTTTCTAGTTTTTTTAGTATTTTCGTTTTAGTTTGTTTTTGTAGTTTTTACCTTTTTTAGTTTTTTTTTCTTCTTTTGTATTAATGTTAAAGCCAAGGTTCGAATCTGGAACCTCTCGGACCTAGAACCTGGAACATAACGCTTTACCAACAGTTATTAGTTTTTTTTTCTTTTTTAGTTTTTAGTTTTATACCTTTTTTTAGTTTTTTTTATAGTTTTTTAGCTTTTTTAGTTTTTTTTTGTATTTTCTTTTTAGTTTTTTTGTAGTTTTTACCTTTTTTAGTTTTTTTTCTTCTTTTTTATTAATGCTAAAGCCAAGGTTCGAACCTGGAACCTCTCGGACCTAGAACCTGGAACATAACGCTTTACCAACTCTGCTACTTCGGCTTGAATACATTCGTTTTCGAATTGGTATATGATGAAATAATTCAGACGTCATATGCGGACAGACAGACAGACACACAAACAAACAACTTATTTTTATATATAGAGATACGTAACCTAAACTAATCTAACCTAACCAAAATACGAACTAAATATTTAATTAAAATATAACTACAATTTAGTTTCTCACCGAGTCAAAGCTAATATTTTCTGGTATAAAGACCATGAAAACCGGCTGTTGTCTCATGCTCGCAATACAAGATCTTGAGTGTGGTGGCTGTAAGACAAATGTACCCAAAAATGTTTTGGACTTCCATTTTAATTTTTGCCTTTTGTGTTTGTCTTGGTGTTCACATATTTTGATTTTGGTACACTAGGTTTCACTTTTCAGATTCATATTCATTACCTTTGAAGAGCTGTCATGACCACATAGGCTACAATGAGAGTTGGATGTCTAATCATTGCTGTAATTATAGGTATTAGGGCCATAGGTCAAGCTGACCCTACCACTACCAAAAACCATAAACCGTTATAGACCATAAGGTGTGATTCAGCTTCGCAATATTGGTTAATTGAAATTTGAAGCTCAATTCGGTATGCAAACTTCTGAAATTATTTTTGGTACTTGTGTATTATTCAAAATACACTCAATAAGTGAAGTTAGGGTCTTTCGTGAAACAGACTACGATACAGGTACATTTTAATTAAATATTTATGTATAGAGGTGGTTATGTTAGGTTAAGTTAGGTATCTGATATAATGCACCCCACCCCTAATATGCAAATATATAGCCCAAACTTTTGATAAAGCTAATGAAGTAAAACAAAATATTATGAAAATATAATACTTTATTAGTAACAAATGGTATTCTACTGTCAGCAAACCACGTATTTACACGCAAATTGACTTTTTTCAAACATGGCCTATTGTAACACTTTCAAAAATGGTCCTTCTCGTAAGAGTATAAAGTCATATTGTGTCCATTGACGTACTGTTTTGTTGTGGGCAACAACCCCTTATCCTGGAAAAATATAATTGCCTCTTCTTCAGTCTTTAACGAATCCCAAATCTTCATTTCAATATCCATGTTCAGACACTGTCTTCTATCACTATGCGCAGCAAAGTAAATTGAGTTCTGTCTTTGTGGCTATGAAACCGGATTTCCGCATCGTAGTCTGTTTCACGAAAGAACCTAACTTCACTTAATAAGTGTTTTCTGAATAATACACAAGTACTTTATTTTTAAATACAAATAATCATGTGCAAAAGCAGAAATGAAGTTACTGATAACTTAAATAAAAACATTTCCGAGTCCTATAATTTCTTAATTTTTTATTTTTATCAAATTAAATTAGAGGTTTAAAAAATTAAAATAATTAATGCATTATTTATTAATTAATAAAATAACTTAAAAAATATAATTAAATAATAAGGATTTAAATAATTAATTTGAAATGACTAATAATAGCAATATAATAAAATGATAGATTTAAAAATAAATGATTAATTAATTAATTAATTGAAAACAATTTCGTTAATAAATGGAATTTTTTTAAAATCTGGCCTGAATTTTGTGGGAGACAAGGGAGGGAGGGTAGTGGGCTAATCAAGATTTTATCTAGTGTTTTACTTGCTGATTTGCATGCTGAAATATCGTTAATCATTAATGTTTTTTAGACCCCTTCCCCTTCCAAACAAATTGTAAACCCCTCTCCCATTTTCTTCGCAACCTTGAATGTCAAAATATTTGAATATCCTTGAAAGGAGTTGTTTGCCAAAGCAAGGTTTTTCTCTGCGTACTAAATCGCATCTGTTTTTACTAAATGCCTCATTTTTTTTTTGCGTGTATGGCTACCGACGGACGCACACCATCAAGCATCGGTTTTTACTATAGGAGGATTATCAGTAGTATTTTTCACATTCTTTTACCTTTTTCATCTTTTTTCCTTTTTGCTATTGTCTCTGTCTATTTTTATTTTCTTTCATTTTCATTCAAATAAGCCTACTGCTGTTGCTTGTCACTCGAATTCTATTATTTTATTTTTTTAATTAAAACTACAGATTTCGCTGCGTAGGATGACAACATCGATTACTTGGAGACGGGAAAAAGAATAAATCAATTCCCTAAGAAGCATGGAGCTAATTCTGATTGGTTGAGGGTATGAGCGGGCTTGCACAGTACAGAAGCAAACCTCACCTTGAAGGGTTTCTTTTCATAACTCCTTCATAAGTCTGTTGCTAGACTATTTTCTTCTGATCGGGGTCGGTCACGACAATCGGAGAAGGAGAGACAACAACTTGCTTCAAATTTTCACTAGACGATGAACTAATGCCCTGTTTGTTCAGATCACTTCTTGCAAAATTGACTGAGTCGGACAGCAGTTGTCCGTTTGCGCCTGCGAGAAGTGAACTCAAAAGGGAAACACTTGTATTACCACTCCTGCAGTATCTTGTTGGGAGAATAGATTCCAGAAACAAATTGCGAGCGACACCTTGCCTAGTAACAAATTGCGTTTGTACTTGACGGCTTTTTCTTGCATCTCTTTAGGGGATGCTGACTTGGCACCAATGAAGAGCTCAAGAGCCTCGAATGCATCGATTCTTCTTTTGCTTTGTGCAGCTCCGTAAATTATACAGTAATTTACTATTTGAGTAGACTGCAGTTTATTGCTATTGGTAGTTTTTGCTGTCTGACAAACAAGAAACTGCCGTCAAGACAAACCTGTTTCCACCTTGACTTTTTTTTACTTTCTTTTTACTTTTATTTACATAATAGACAGAAATATGAACACTATTACACATATAAATCGTTACGCTAGGGAAAAATTTAAATATGCTAGGGAAAGAGATTCTTAACACTAACTGCAGTGCTATGGGCCAAGCCGCTACTCCCACATTTTCATTTTCTCAGCGCATCATTTGTTGAAAAATCCGCAAAGTTTGTCAAGCATTGGTTACTCCCCACCATCTATCACCAGCCGCAAATTTCTCCAGAACATATAAGTTTCAAAAATGTCACTAAGTCTATTTTTCATAAACTCTGTCCTAGAATCCTATTCTGACCACTGCACGGCAAAGACGTCTCTTTTTTTCCTCTATTTTCCTATCAGCATTCCTCAACCAATTTGAAAATCGGACCATGAGTGGTACTAGTGCTCTGACTGAACCGCTCAAAGTAACAGCAGGATCGATGCACTTGAGGTTCTTGAGTGTTTCATCTTCGCTGTCGAACCTCTTGGCGATCTACCTGCTGAGCTCTACATAATACGACATGCGGTTTTTTCAGAATTCTGCAAGCTTCAGCAGAAAACAACTGTAACAAATGAACCCCAGTGTTTGGCCCGAGGTTAAATTTGCTCAGAGGAAGAACTACACTCTGGAGTGTCTGATCCTCCAAAGACAGTTTCAAAACTTCCTCATGTGCAGCATTTTCTATCACACTGGGCTTCATAAAGTACTTCAATAGCGAGGTAAATGTAGTTCCGGTGCTATTCAGAATACTGTTAACACGAACTGCTCTGCTCTGAAACTCCAGATTGAGCACATTGATCTCCTTCAGCCTGAAAGACAGAGAATATAGATAGGCTTTGCAGAAGAGATCGTTCATGAAGCGGTGAATCGGCCTTGCCTTCTCCTGACTAGCCCTATCAGTGTCCGTTGTTAGATTGATCCCCCAGGAACAGAACGAAGGCACTCCACTGTTCTAAAATCCTGTGAACAGCTGCTTCAAGTGTCAGCCATTGTGTTACACTGATGGACAGCAGCCTTTTTTTGACAATATTTTAATACTTAAAACTTTGCATTATCCTCGAACGGTTTTGGACTAAAACCAATATAAAAAAGGTAAGGTAAAGGATACGGCATTAGACTTTACAGTCCGTACCGGCGGTGCTGATCTCCGTTTCTTGGCCCTTCAGCCAGGAAGTGCAATGGGGGGCTGGGGGCCAGCTATCCTGTGCTTTCGCACACCCTTCCTGTTTACCTTCCCCAGATTTTTCCAGGTACCCATTTGGAGCTGGGTCGACTCTGGCTAGGCTTACAGAGTCACGCCACTGACCCCCGTCCCAAACTGAAGAATTGGGTTCACCAGGATTCGAACCCGCGTCCTCTCAGACAAAGGATCCCGAATCAAGCGCACCAACCCACTCGGCCAGGACGGCTCTTTCCTCCCAATATAGAAACCAATATAGTCTCTAATAAAGTCTTCCACGCTTTCCGGTAAGAGTCTTTAAGTGTGAGAAGTTTAAAGTGCAAGGAGTGACTAGAACAGCATAAGGTAAACAGGTGATGCACCTGTTCTTTGAGTATATAATAACTGTTTCCAATACACATTTTTGGCAATAAGTTAAAAACTTGTTTATTGCCAATAGTTTCTTTTTCTTCTAAGAATTACATGCCTTGCATGAGCCGTATAACAGGTAGCATTGCTAACTTGAAAAAAATACTGTATAGAAAACTCTCCCGGTAGGATTTTGTATCCTTTCAAGTCATTTTTAAGGGTCAAGCACCCCTTGGAACTACTTATTCTTGGGTATAACCTTGGGTATAATCAGCAGATTCTATATGACTGGAAGCTTCTTTCAGATTGCATAAAACATATGTTTTATGACGACAGAGGACCTGAAAATAAGTGTATTTTTGTCAATTGGCACCTGGACTATAGACTATCTTGATTCCCCTGGCTTAAACCATTTTTCTATGCACATCACAATAACAGGCTTAGTGCATGTTTTGCCTACATTGGGAGGAAACAGCCATTAGAAAAGTCAGCCAGAATTTGTTTAGAGGACTCAATACTTTTCGGTTTCTGTCCACCTATTAGAAAATTCCATGAGGACTTACCACGCCAGTGGGTACTGTACATTCTTTTTTGTTCAGTTTTTTACCACTTCTGAGCAAAAATTGACCATGCACCCTTGTGCTTTGGATACACCTATTATTATTCAAAATTATCATTGAAAATAAATTCCTGACTGCAGAATTGATTCCTCAATAAAAACGGAATTTGTTGGTTGAATCCACGCTTCAGATTTTCAAAGCTTCACGTGATATGCTAAGGTTGATGAAGAGGTGGAAGGGACACGAAAATCATTAAACATTTTTTTCATATTTCTGGCAATTTTACAAAAAAACTTACTAAATTTATAAATTTTCAACATTTACTAAATTTGACCTCGATTTACTAAATTTACTAACCCGGGCCCGATGTTTATTAAATTTAGTAACATTTTTCTAAGCGTGGCAACACAGGAAAAAAGATAAAACCAATGAACCGAACTTGTTTAAGGGTAAATGCTGGGAATCTAACTATTGAAGGAAAAGGATCATTGTGGCCTGAGCTTTGACTCGGCGAATCCCTTATATAATAATAAAATCTATACATTTCAAAAATGTCACATAACATGTTTTGAATTACCACAGCTGAGCAGGCTGAAAATTTTGATAGGATATTTTCAAGAAAATATTGCGCTATATCTATTAATAATCCGTACGAAAATTGCGGTTTGATCCCTGTTTTTAAGACTATATTGGAAGAAAAATTAAGATGGGTAGGTCACGCCTTAAGGATGATGGTTTGCCGAACGGAGTGCTTTTTAGCCGTCCATCTGGGGCTAATGAAAAGCAGGTTGTACCTGATTAAGGTATTGGGTACTTGTGTATTAGTGAGCACACACTCGAGAAGTGAAGTTAGGTTAATCCTAATGAAATGTAATCTTCATATAACCTTTAGTTTATATAAGAATGTAATTTGGGCTATATATTTGCACATCAAGAGGGCGTAAAGTATTTGGACAGCGCCCCTAACCTACCATAAACTAACCTCCCCCCCTAATGTGCAAATATATAGCTCTAGTTATACAAGTCCAATGCATTGTATCACCCGTCAGTTGTCTTTGTAGCTATGAAACCGGTTTCCTGAGATCTAACCTAAACGTAATCCTTGAGCGTGTACTGGCTAATGCACAAATACCAAGTAGGGAGAGAATCTTAGAAAATACTTGAAGGAAATCGGAACTTCATGTGACTGTTTCTTTTTGTTTGTAATTCATTCTGTTGCTGATTATATTGTAATTTGCGGCTTCTTCGGTAATAATTACAAGGCACGTTATTTTATCAAGTAAATGTAGTTGCCTAGTTGTGGGAAATGATTAAAAAAAAACTTATTGTAGGTTTTATTGTTTATAGCCAGAATTTAAGACTGATATTATTTTTGAGTTAAGATGATGTACAAAAACAGCCAATACTTTGAGGGTGATTTTTTACCTTCCTCTGAATTTTTTCATCAGGAGTTTAGCAGGGTTTTTTTTTTTTTTTTTTTTTTTTTTTTTTTTTTTTTTTTTTTTTTTTTTTTTTTTTTTTTAGGAAATGGGACAACATTGTCGAAGTTGTATAAAAGAGGAAGATGGGGGGGAAGGTATCAATATGTTAAATGCTTGGAAAAATTTGAGCTATATGCTCAAATATTCACTTTAGGCTATTTTCGTCGTAAGAAAAGGGTCAACTGACCCTTGAGCGCCCAGGAATTTAGGAAGTTTCAAGAGCCAGGCCCTGAGGCCATCTTACGTGCTTTCCTGCATATTTGAACCATTTATCAAGTTCAACCATGATATATAATGCATATTTAGAATATAAGGGAGGCTACTTCTGTATTATAGCGACCACACTCAAGAAGTAAAGTTAGGATAATCATAACGAAATATGATGAAAATATAATAGTTAAATAACAAAATTATAGAAACTACAAGAAATGATTATGGAAAGCTGACCGTATTATATTAAATGTTCAACTTAAACACAGTACCAATGGGTACAATGTTAAAAAAAAACAAATAAAAAAACGCAAGACAAAAATAAATAAAAAACAATTCATTAGGTTTGAAAATAGAAAAAAAAGCGTACTGAGTCATTGACAAAAACAAAGTTTAAAGAAAGATGAAGAAAAAACAAAGGAAACAAAAGGTTTAAACCAGAATCAAGTCCTCAAGCAAAGATCTAGTTGTACTTAATCCATAAGCTGAGTCAATAAAATCTCAGTTATAATCCGTAATGAAATGCTGAGACCATCGAAGTTCTAACCTGTAAACTTTACCCTAAAAAAAAAACCGTTTCGGTGGTTGCGTAGGCGAACTTACGTTGTGAGATGTTGAGATTCTTCAGCGTGCCATCAGTTCCGCTCTTTTAGATAGATACTTCTGAATTAGTGTGAATGATATAATCGTAGTAAAGTGTCCTTTTAAAAGAAATACGTATATCAGAGCAAATTTAAGGGTTTTTTTTTTTGTTCAAAATTGTACGTCGTTTGGATGCAAGTATCGATGGAAATGAGAACCATAGACAGGACAATGTAACTGCAAAGATTGTCTGAATTTATGAGATGGCTTGCATGCAAATTTGTTAAAAGATTATCCATATTTGTACCAGTTATCACTTTGAACCAGGATATAAGAACAAATAAAATTTTTATAATATAATATTTATCATCATAGTATAACATATATTGCAAAACATACTCTAGCCATTCAATATACAGAAAGGACATTGTAACCGGAGTGATTATCCGACTTAGTGGAGTTCTTCAAGTGCAAATTTAGAAAATATGGATCCATGTTTTCAGGCACATATACAGTATTTTTTTTTTTTTTTTTGGGGGGGGGGGTAAAAAATAATTCGATAATACGATGATGAGTGCCCAGGAATTTAGGAAGTTTCAAGATCTAAAGAGCCAGGCCCTGAGGCCATCTTGCGTGCTTTCCTGCATATTTGAACCATTTATCAAGTTCAACCATGATATATAATGCATAGTTAGAATATAAGGGAGGCTACTTCTGTATTATAGCGACCACACTCAAGAAGTAAAGTTAGGATAATAATAACGAAATATTCGAAAATATGATGAAAATATAATAGTTAATTAACAAAATTATAGAAACTACAAGAAATGATTATGGAAAGCTGACCGTATTATATTAAATGTTCAACTTAAACAACTCCTAACTAACCAACTATCCTAATAAGGGCTTATGCCAGATTTGCCTTTCATTCAATCGGACTATATATCTTGGCTTTTTCTACAATTAGCCATGACTTGATGCCCACAACTACTTGATTTTAATTTAAAATCAACGAACCATAATTAAAATAATTAATTGTTCAATTAAAATATACTTGCATAGTTGTTTATCTCACTCAGGCTAAGCTGATTATCTCCGAGTGTACAGAGAGACACCGGCTTTACAACAGATTAAATAAAAAAAACAAGTTTTTTTTAAATGAAAGTAAGGAGCAACATTAAAACTTAAAACAAACAGAAATTACTCCGTATATGAAAGGGGCTTTTCCTCCTCAACGCCTCGCTCTTTACGCTAAAGTTTGACTCTTTGTCTTAACTCTACTTTTTAAAACAGTAAGAAGCTTTAGCGTAAAGAGCGGGGCGTTGAGGAGGAAAAACCCTTTCATATACGGAGCAATTTCTGTTCGTTCTAAGTTCTGATGTTGCTCCTTACTTTAATTTATAAAAACTTGTTTTTTTATTTAATTTCTGGACGTCTTTGAATTAATGCATGTTTTGACCTTGGCTCTCCGCACATAAATAATTAAAACGAAATTTGCATATTAAATAATTGCAATTAATCGGAAGATTTTGAGAAAAAAGGAGTGATGGAGGAGGCCAAGTTGCCCTCCAATTTTTTGATTATTTAAAAAGGCAACTATAACTTTTAATTTTTTTACGAACGTTTTCATTGGAAAAAAATTCACGTAACGTACGAATTAACTTACGTAAAAAATGTGTATATTCGTATGTTTTTATTGCGTATATGAGGGGTTCAACCCTCGTCGATACCTAGCCCTTTATATTAAAGCTTAAATTTTTGTCCCAATTCCTTAAGAATGACCTCTGGATCACAAAGTCCGTAGAATAAATAGTTAAAATTACTGAAATTACTTTAGTGTAAAGAGTGAGGTATTACGAGGAGGTAAACCCCTCATATGTATAATAAATTTTGTTCGTTTTAAATTTTAATGCTGCTCCTTGCTTTCAGTAGAAAAAACTTTTCATAATTATTTTTTTCATTGTTTTTTCAAATAATGCTAGAAAATCCTGCGCCCCCTTGAAATTCTCTTCCCCCATGAGAAGTTCCTCCATGGAAATATCCTCCCACGTAACCCCCCACCCTCAAATCTCCCCTCTAAACCAAAAAATCCCCCTAAAAACGTCTGCGCACTTCCCAGTAACCATTACTATATGTAAACACAGGTCAAAGTTTGTAACTTGCAGCCCCTCCCACGGGGACTGCGGGGGAGTAAGTCGTCCCTAAACAATATAGTTATTAGGTTTTTCGACAAAGAATTGAATAAAATGGATATCTCAGAATTTTGATTCGATGACATTTTGGGGAAAAATGAGCGTGAGAGGGGGCCTAGGTGCCCTCCAATTTTTTCATCACTTAAAAAGGGCACTAGAAATTTTAATTTCCGTTAGAATGAGCGCTCTCGCGACATTCTAGGACCACTCAGTTGATACGATCACCCCTGAAAAAAAAAAAAAAAAAAAAAAAAAAAAAAAAAAAAAAAAAAAAAAAAAAAAAAAAAAAAAAAAAAAAAAAAAAAACACGCATCCGTGATCTGTCTTCTGGCAAAAATGTGAAATTCCACATTTTTGTAGATATGAGCCTGAAACTTCTACAACAAGGTTCTCTGATACGTTGAATCTGATGGCGTGATTTTCGTTAAGATTGTATGACTTTTAGGGGGTGTTTCGCCCTATTTTCTAAAATGAGGCAAATTTTCTCAGGCTCGTAACTTTTGACGGGCAAGAGTGATCTTGATGAAACCTATATATTTAAAATCAGCATTTAAATGTGATTCTTTTGATGTAACTGTTGGTATCAAAATTTTATTTTTTTAGAGTTTCGGTTAGGCTACTATTGAGCCGGGTCGCTCCTTACTACAGTTCGTTACCACGAACTGTTTGATCAAGAACAACACTATGGTCGCTATAATACACAGGTTCCGAATATAATATGAGTATATGATCACAGCATAGTAAAGAAAATACGTGTTAATTATTCAGAACACCCTCAAGAATTTTGATCTGTGGATCTGTAAAAGCCGGTTTCATATTTCATAGCCACAAGACTTAATTAGTTTGACAGAATGCACTGGACTTATATATGGGCTATAAATTTGCAAATTAGGGGTGTGGGTGGGGGTAAAGTATTTGAACATCGTGAAGTTAGAAATCAATTCCTAGTTTATAATATACAGAATAACTGTAGCTAACACATTTTGCATCTAGACCCGCTATATTTTACCCTCCCTCCCTCTAATGTGCAAACATATAGCCCAAATTATTTAAGTCCAATGCATTCTGTCACCCATCACTTGTCTTTGTGGCTAGAAAACCGATTTTCTCAGATCTTTCATTCAAATCAAAATTCTTGAGTGTGTTCTGAATAATTAACAAGTGTCATAAATATATTTCTAGTACATATTCAAGGCATTCAGTCTAGACTCTACGGTGTCAGTTTTTCTGTCCCTGTACCAAATGTCACATTGCTCCATTTTCGATCTTCGCAAATTAATATATCAAGTTCTTATTTGTGTAGTATTCTTGCAAATTTACAAATTAAATTAAAATCAAGTGCTTTGACGGAAAAATTTCGAAAAATATAAAATGTCGGCTGGTGATATTGACTTTTTTATTGAAAACTTGTCATCTATGGAAAAAAACCTAGAATGTCTCACAGGAATTTAGATTTTTTTTTTGTATCTCAATGTTTGAAACCAAAATGACGACATGATTGGATTATCCTCAAGGTCGTATCCACGGAGGATACTTGTTATCCCCTGATCGTTATTTATCATTGAGCTTAGCATAAGAATATAACGTTCGATTTAGAATAGGATTGAATAGATTCAATGTCGCATAGACTGCCGAGTTTGAACTCATCGTACAAAAATTTGGTACTTGTATGATATCAAATAAAAAAAATACGTTTTTTTTAACTGAAAGTTAGGAGCGACATTAAAACTTAAAACGAACAGAAATTAATCCGTGTATGAAAGGGGCTGGTCCCTCCTCAATGCTCCGCTTTTTACGCTAAAGTTTGACTCTTTCTCTTAATTCTACTTTATAAAACAGTAAATAAGTTTAGCGTAAAGAGCTGGACCTTGAGGAAGGAACAGCCCCTTTCATACACGGAGTAATTTCTGTTCGTTTAAAGTTTTAATGCCGCTCCTTACTTTCAGTTACTTTCAGTTTCTTTTTTTTATTTAATTTCTCAACGTTTTTGACTTAATGCATGTTTGATTTTTGCTTTCCGCAAATGAATAATTAAAACAAAATTTACGTTTTTTTTTTTTTGCTAAATGGCTTTCTCTTAGTTTTGATCAGACGATTTGAGAAATAGGGTGGGGGACGAGGCCTAGTTGTCCTCCAGTTTTTCGGTTACTTAAAAAGGCAACTAGAATTTTTAATTTTTAACGAACGTTTTTGTGGCACTTGGTATCCACCAAGTGACATATAACGATCGCAAATTCTGTCGGTTTGTCGGTCTGTCTGTCTGTCTCGGTGTTGCTACTTTAGGCAATTCCAGGTAAGCTAGGACGATGAAATTTGGCAGGCGTATCAGGAACCAGACCAGATTACATTAAAAATTGTCGTTTCCCCAATTCGATCATCTGGGGGGGGGGGACGGTTAAACCTGAAAAATTAGAAAAAATGAGGTATTTTTAACTTACGAACGGGTGATCGGATCTTAATGAAATTTGATGTTTGGAAGGATATCGTGTCTCAGAGCTCTTATTTAAAATCCCGACCGGATATAATTTGGGCTGTATATTTGTACATTAGGGGGTGGGATGGGGGTAAAGTATTGAACAGTGTGAAGTTAGAAAACTGTTCGTACTATACGCAGAATAATTGTATCTGAGATATTAGACATGCGGACCCGCCATATTTTACCCCCCCCCCCTCCCTAATGTGCAAATATACAGCTCAAAATTGTTTCTAAAGTATTTTTTATCTTACATTATATTAAAAATAGACACTTTCCTAGCCAAAATAGATGGGCATTATTATAAAAAGTTGTTTTATTCAAGGGTGCACCCAGGGTTTTGTTTGGAGGAGGGGGGTTTACAATAAGAAACCTAAAAAAAACACAGCCAGAATTTGTTTATATGCATTTTTGTTACGTTTTTACGAGTCGGGCAAAAACCTCTGGGGGGGGGGGTTGAAACCTCGTAACCCCCTCTCTGGACTCAGCCCCAGTTTTATATTTTAGCAATATTCGCAAAGAATATGAATTTAGGGATGCTTCTTGCAAAACATGCGATTTTGCAACAAGCCTACAGCTGTAAATTACAATGAAAGGACAAGATAATTATATCATTAGATTCGTTAGTTTCACACTTATTAATTAATTGAGCCAGAATTGTAACATTGCTTTGATCAGAGAATGATCTAAACTTGCTATAAAGATGGAATGTTTTTATTCCATAATGGAATAACAGTTCCACCACATTTGGCACGCGTCACCTTTTGCACATGATTTCTGAGAGAGAGCCACCCCTGGTGAAATATAAGGCTAAATTCATCAGTGTATACATCCAGTCAGGCCTTTAGGGAGGTCACTTGTTTCGGCATTTACGTGATTCCAACGTGCTTTCTGAATGCTTAGAGAATGAGTCTCGATGCATTGGAATTGGCTGTGTCTCGACGCATGGGTCTCTGGTGTACATACGTTGTGTCTAAGATCCTTTGCGTCTCTAAAGCATTTTAGATCGAGATACAATTTCTAAAAATACAAGAAATGTTACACTGGACAAGAATGTTGGAGTGAAAGTTGCAGGAACCACCTCAGTGGCCTCCTTTGTGCATCCAGCGTTCCTTACGATCATAGCAATAGTGTCTAGTACCACCCCTCCCCTTGGGAGTGAGGATGTCCAAGATCTGGCTCACGTGGGTTGTAAAATAAATTATTGGAGATCAAGGAGGAGATGGTCAAAGTATAAACTTTATTCAGGGTGGGATTGAAGAGTGATTTTTGTCACTGTTATAGCTGTAATTGGGTTAAAACTGGGATTAGTTTGCTGTAGTAACTTTATGCTTGTTATTTTTTATTTTCCCGTTTTATATGAAGTTACTTCATTCCTTTGCCAAAATGAAAGCAAAGAAGTCTATCTACTTAGCTCCTTATCTTGCAAAAACTATTCATAAATAATGAGGCACTGAAAAACAGACAGTTTGGGCTTGGTCTTGGCTTGAAGTTGCATATGTTCCCTAAATTCGTTGGCTCTAAGCCGAGTCGTTTCGCAATCATGCAAAATTTCAATGTAATGCTTGCCAATTAATACGGCTCTACAGTTACTTCCAAAGTGAATCATAAGACGGTTGTCTTGAAACTTTTTTTTTTTTTAGTTATTATAAGCTCAAATCTTTAATTTTTGTGAATTATTTTTGAAAAGATATCTTTATTTTTTGATAAAAAGGCGATGAACGTTAGTGATGTAAGTCGGCTGTCGAAAATCAAATAACAATCGTTGCCCCCCCCCCCCAAAAAAAAGAAAAACAGCAATTGTAGCTCTAAGTATGAAGTGGTTGCAACCCCTTTATCTTCCTGCTCTTTATGCTGTGTTTTAGTATTCAAACATTTGAACTGTAGTTTTGCGGTTTTCAGCGCGATAAATATATTAAAGCAAATGCATTTGAAGGAGAACTTCGTTTTCAAAGTAAAGATAAATGTTTGAAAAGGTAATTGTTTTCATTAAAATGCTCTTTTAAAGTTGAAAATAAAAAACATTGGGCTGAATGGGGTTGTAGATCTCTCATATGAAGTCAACTTTCTGTTCGTTTGAAGTTTTAACGCCAATGTTTATTTTCTTATTAAAGAACTTGTCTGTTTTTTTTTGTTAGATTGGGACGGAGGAGGAGCCTGCGTAGCCATGTTGACTTCATGCGGCTTGTTGCTGCAGTGATTTAGTAGTAGTAGTAGATGCCAAGTGAAGATCAGGTCAATCTGAAAATCAACTTGAAAATCCAAAAATAATGATTAGAAAAATCATGTATATTGGGCCATCTTTGAGGGTATTAGTAACTATAGGCTTTTCTCCCGTGTCCAATCCTTATTTTATCTAGAGAATGGGATAAAATACTATGTAAATGGTTGCTAAGTGAAGTTCTGACCTGCATCATCTGACGCTATATGTAGCGCGTATTTGTCCGTTATTCTTTTCTACGAAAGTAGTTACTTCAATTCTGTTCTGTGACTAGTAACTTATTGACCAGTTAACGCTATAAAAACATATATATATATATATATATATATATATATATATATATATATATATATATATATATATATATATATATATATATATGTATATATATATATATATATATATATATATATATATATATATATATTACTTTAGCAAGAGGAAATACATGGTATAGCTTTTAGCTCTGTCAAGAAATAATTTTTAACTTTGTTGCCTAATTTAATCACCAGAACGGTTGTGATTTAACATCTTGAGATATGAAAGGCAAAATATGAAACTGTTGGAACCGTTCCAAAATCAATATGATTTAGCCTAAAAGGCTGCTCCCCCCCCACTTGTAGGATTATTCCTCGGCTCGGAGCGACTCTTGCTCTATCAGACCTGACACACTTCGACCCATGTCTGGCACAATACCGCCCAGTGTGGCGATTGCCGCCTTGTGTGCACAATTTTGAAAGTAGTCAGCCCCTGGAATAGACTTTGCATTAAAAAAAGAAGATAATAAATGGTCTCAAATATCAGACATTAATGTCTAAAATTCAGCTTAGGCGTGAGTTTAAAGAAACTGGCATCTCTTGGTCGCTCCGTATCCATAAGCTTCCTTTAGGTTATTTTAATTGACCAGGCCTCATATATTTAATATTACGTAAAATGGATATGAATAATGGGAAAGGCTTCCTCAATCCTGCGTATAGCCCGGAGGGGAAATGAGGGGTATGCTCTGTGGATGCCTTAATTCCCGCGAGAAACTTGGTAGCAGGAGGTCTAAGCCTATTCTAAAAATACGTATGAATTCCAATAGAAAAACCAACAACCATGTTAAAAAAGTCGTATCTCGACATGTTTTTTTCAGTTTTTTGAAAATATGATTGGACACATATGTTACAGGATTTAAAAATCGAAAACGGCTGTTAGGCTACGGGCATTTGCCTCTTTGTTCCAGAAATCATTGAAAAGTTTCCGGCTTAGAAGCCGATTTATTTCCGAGACAGTGTCAGTTACAGCGTTCCTTGTCTAATCTGTTTTCTAACGTCCCCTAGAATCATTGTCAAGGGTGTGGGCGTCAGGTTCAATTAGAGAGACAATGTACTCTTGTAGTCTAGCCTACGTCCTTGACACGTGGAGACTTTCCTTGTATATGTTATTTTTATCCCTTTGGAATACTTAATTAGCTCATAAATAGTGCAATAACTGCAAATCTTTGATTTTGAGTAAGTGTTTTTGCCGCTAAGCTTTTGCGTGATTTTCGGGGAAATCACCGAAAATACGGGGATAGTGGAAGCACTGAACAGAACGTAACTGATGACCCAAAAGTTATGAAATAGGGAGATGATGCCGTACTGTCGGCTGCCATTCTTGGGAGACATTAAACAAAAAAAAAAGTTTTTTAAATGAAAGTAAGGAGCGACATTAAAACTTAAAACGAACAGAAATTACTCCGTATGTGAAAGGGCCTTTTCCTCCTCAACGTCCCGCTCTTTACGCCAAAGTTTGACTCTTTCCCTTAACTGTACTTTTTAAAACAGTAAAAAACTTTAGCGTAAAGAGCGGGGCGTTGAGGAGGAAAATCCCCTTTCATATACGGAGTAATTTCTGTTCGTTTTAAGTTTTAATGTCGCTCCTTACTTTCATTTAAAAAAAATTGTTTTTTTTTGTTTAATTTCTGGACGTTTTTGAATTAATGCATGTTTTGATCTTGGCTCTCCGCACATAAATAATTAAAACAAAATTTGCATATTAATTTTTTTTGGCTAATGGCCTTTTCATAGTTTTAATCGGAAGATTTTGAAAAAAAAGGAGTGAGGGAGGAGGTCTAGTTGCCCTCCAGTTTTTTGATTACTTAAAAAGGCAACTATAACTTTTAATTTTTTACGAACGTTTTCATAAGTAAAAAATATACGTAACTTACGAATTAACTTACGTAGCAAACTTCTATATTTGTACGTTTTTATTGCGTATATGAGGGGGATAACCCCTCGTCGATACCTCGCTCTTTACACTAAAGCTTAAATTTTGTCCCAATTCCTTAAGAATGACCCCTGAATCACAAAGGCCGTAGAATAAGTAGTTGTAATTACTAAAAATACTTAACGTAAAGAGCGAGGTATTACGAGGAGGTAAACCCCTCGTATGCGTTATAATGTCTGTTCGTTTTCAGTTTTAATGCTGCTCCTCATTTTCACTAGAAAAAAACTGTTCATATTTATTTTTTCATTGTTTTTTTTTTAAATAATGCTAGAAAATCCTGCGCCCCCTCCATTGAAAGTCTCTTCTCCCATGAGAAACTCCTACATGGAAAGATCCTCCCACGTAACCCCTCCCCTCAACTCTCCCCCCCAACCAAAAAATCCCCATTAAAACGTCTGTATACTTCCGAATAACCATTACTATATGTAAAGACGGGTCAAAGTTTTTAACTTGCAGCCCCTCCCACGGGGACTGCGGGGGAGTAAGTCGTCCCCAAAAACATAGTTATTAGGTTTTTCGACTATGGTGAATAAAATGGCTATCTCAGAATTTCGATCCGGTGACTTTGGGGAAAAAATGAGCGTGGGAGGGGGCCTAGGTGCCCTCCAATTTTTTTGGTCACTTAAGAAGGGCAATAGAACTTTTAATTTATGTTATAATAACCCCTCTCGTGACATTCTAGGACCACTGAGTCGATACGATCGCCCCTGGAAAAAAAAAATAAAAAATAAACACGCATCCGTGATTTATCTTCTGGCAAAAAATGCGAAATTCCACATTTTTGTAAATAGGGACTTGAAACGTCTACAATAGGGTTCTCTGATACGCTGAATCTGATGGTGTGATTTTCGTTAAGATCGTGTGACTTTTATGGGGTGTTTCCCCCTATTTTCTAAAATGAGGCATATTTTCTCAGGCTCGCAACTGTTGATGGGTAAGACTAATCTTGATGAAACTTATATATTTAAAATCAGCATTAAAATGCGATTCTTTTGATGTAACTATTGGTATCAAAATTCCATTTTTTAGAGTTTCGGATACTATTGAGCCGGGTCGCTCCTTACTACAAGTTCGTTACCACGAACTGTTTGATTTGACAGTTTATAATTGGCCACAGAGTTCCTGTGGTACTTTAAAATTACTTTTCTGTGAATGGGCTGTGCGGGCGCGGAATTCACCTGGCACTTTGACGATAAATCAATTTAATAAATCATAAAAAATTGTTTTTGCTAAGGAAAAATCTCTCAGTGATAATTTATTGCGCCCTCTGGCATTGTGCGGCCCTAGCTCCAGGCTTAATGGGCCTATTGGTAAATCCTGGCCTTTATGTACGGATACGGAATCGAGGGGCTATCCACTCTCTGGAATCATGTACACCAGATGACGTGTGCCAAGCGTGGCAGAAGTATGCCAAGCTTGGTAGAAGTGTGCTAACTGTGCCGAAAACTTTGACAAACGTGGTGGAACTGTGCGGTAAAAGTGGCTTTCTGATATGTACACGAGGTGGCAGAAAGTGGGTACCCCTTTGTATGGAATAAAACCCCCCATGAGTATGCTCATGTGTCTAAACATGCTGGATTTACCTAGACCTGGCTATATCGAACATAGATTAATCAACATGCACATTTAGAGTTTCCGTTCTTGCCTCTCAGAAATCAGCGTTTAATAAACATTGGTTGAATGGATTCACTATGCTCTAAAACGAATAGAACATATTATGTTTGAAATCGAAACAACTCGAAAGACAGACAGAGACAATAATTGGGGAGCTTCTGAAAAGTACGATTGGCGCGGCTGAAGGCACAGGTCTAGCGTAGTGTTTTCACATCGTAATTGTTCTGTCAAAGCTCTAGCTAGATACACCACGGAATCCTAAAGACCAAAGAGTCCTGCGTTTAAAAAAAAATCGTGTTTAACATGTGAACCGCACCGCCGTGGCAGACGTGCGCCATGTGTGGCATGGAAAGGCGTAGTGGTGAGAAAAAGTGGTGCCAAGAGATTCACACCAGCCTCGCCTTCAATAAGCTTATTTCAATTAATTTCCTTGGCTTTTTGGTCCCCCCAAAATCTCAGTGTTTTTGGATTTATTCTCTGGGGCTGTGATATTGTTTAGTGAGTGTCAAGATGAGTCTCGGAGTTAATACGGGATTTGTGTTCACCGTAATGAGGAGTCTATAGAATAGCTGGCAGATTTTTTTTATCACCTATCTTGTCGGGCCTTTGCATTTATTCAATCTCTGATGCTACTAGAATCCTATTTGGAATATTGAAAGATATACCCCTACCATATAAGCTGCTCTTTCGTGTTAAACATGGCTCGAATGTCGTATGTGCCTGCTTCTCTGATCTAGGGCTCAGTTGCATGTCTTTAGACCAGGCCCTCGGTCTTTTGTTGATTACGAAATTTTATAGCTGGAACCACAGTTGCCAGATGGGGCACATTCGCGCTATTTCGGCTCTTTGTTTAGGCGGTTGAAAAATGGCGCTTTCGGTGCATTTTCACTTTAATGGCGGCGCAACTTTAAATCAAACATCTGGCTCGAAGGCCAGATACAAGACTGGCTCGAAGTAGGGAACTTAGTTGCCTTTTTTGTGGCTTTTTTGAGTTACAACAAAGTTAAAAACTGCTCAGAATCAAAAACTGATATGTGACAATTGAGTCTTTTAGCTTTCTTTTGAAATAGTGTCGAGTACCGGTTTCTTGAGTTGATTTTAGCATGTCTATGAAAATTATATTGTTGCTCAGTATGGGCCACTATCTGTCATGGTGCGTGTCATAGCTCGAAGGTTGCATGTTTATAATCGACAATGATCAAAATTAATTTTTGTTTCGTCCCTATATAATTCCCAAGTCATCAGAATTATATGTTTCACAGACATAATGTAATCATTACTTTTCGTCTTTTAAAGTGTTCGTAAATTATTATTAAATGTTGTGGCTTGCTTTACAAGGCCATATTTGTCTCCGTTTATGAACAATCGTGAAGTAGGATCCTATAGTATCTTTGTGTTATAATTTCATGTGCTCTTTGTGTGACAAGCTTAATAGCAATAAAATACATTAATAATAATTGTACATTTAATCTTATAGTAATATAGTAAGTTCGACGGTATTTGTTAATTAAACGAAATACGCTCAAGAATTACGCATAGATTAGATCTAAAAAACTGTTCAATAGCAACAAAGATACGTGACGGGTGATAAAGTGCATTGGACTCATGTAATTTGTGCTACATTTTTGCACATTCGGGGAAGGGGGGGTAGTCCAGGTGAAGTGCACTGTCCAAATAATTTACCAACCACCTCCCCCCACCCTGAATGTGCAAATATATAGCCCAAATTGTATTATTATATAAACTAAAGATTATATGAAAGTTATATTTCGTTAGGGTTAACCTAACTTCACTTCTTGGGTGTTTTCTGTGCAATTAACAAGTACCAATTCTACTATACCTAAATTGCTATGTATATGCGCGTATCTACAAGGCTTCGCACATCTAAAGTTTAATTCGTGTTGGTGTTCATATTATTTGACAACATCTAAGAAAGTTCAATAGCTTGGAACGTTCCATGTACGTGACCCTGCATGTATACTGCATGGTGGTTTCTCTCTTAGCATTTATCTGAGATATACCTCCTGTAGGTGAAAACAGATTAGACCATTAGGAGGGATTCGGGCATAACAGGAATTTTCCCAAGGAGCGTGACCTACCTCGAAAAGGTGAATTTTGAGGCAAATTTTTTATGATATTCCTCGGACCAATCTGAGTGTGAGGTGAGGGCTGAAGTAAAAAATAGAATATTTCAAATAAATATAACAAATTCAGGGGGGGGGGCTTAACTGTCTCAAAATTTTTTAGGGGTAGGTTGCAAAATGAGGCCAGGTACCCCTCCTAGGTACGTCTCCACGATCATGGCTTGTTCAAATAGATGTTACACTTATAAGATAGTGTTAAGCTTGTTCTACTTGTTCAGTAAACATATATTTATTTGATATTTTGTTTTTCTTATGGTTTATCTTCGCCTGGGCCTCTGTGGGTTGTGTGTTTGCTCATACATGTTCCCACCACTTTAATGAGACTGATGTAGGAGGGGGGTGTTGGGACCCGGGACCTTCCGAAATGCTGAATTTTCCCAAATTTATGGGCATTTCTTACTCAAATGATCCTATGATTTTTTTGGCCCTCCCACAAAAAAAAATCTGCTTACCTGCCTGTACCATTTTGTTCTAGGACAGTACATCAGTTTGTTTTTCAGAACGCTTTGGATTTGGGTGTTAAACAAGATCCAGAAAGGTATGCTCCACAGAAGCCTAGTCCCAGTATACCCATTGTTGATGCTTGGGGTTCCTCAGCTGGCTCACCTCCTCCTGCACATATCGGATATTGGCTAAATAAAGCGGAGAAGGTTGCCCCAGCAACACTGACGGCAGAACCACCGACACTGAAGTAAGTGATTCAGTTTAGATATTTGTGAGTCTGTTGTAAAAAAAAAAATAAAAAAATAAATAAAAAACAGTTTACCTGATAGCGTAGTTTCTGTGCATATGACGCAGGCATTTAAGAGTCCTCTCGTTGAAACTGAATTCTATGAAAAACAATTTCTGTAATATAGTTAGTTGTATAGTTGTTTTACTGAAGAATATTTGTGTTTTGTGTTTTGCAGTGTTGCTGTTGAGTTGTCAGTTCTTGTATTTGTACTGCGACAAGCCTATGGCTTTCTCCTGTGTTGAATAAAACAAATTAAATGCAACATCTAAGTCTTTAGCTGTCTGGCGCAATAGGTCGCATTGTTCGCTTCAACGAGAAATTGTGCACTGATTTCTTCCAATCATTGCATTTTTCAAAGGACTTTTGTTTTTTAATCGTACTTTCAATCGTTTTTTCGCTGATGTATGATACGCCAGGCAAAGATTTTCACAACCAACGATGGAAAAAAAATTGAAAAAAAATGCTGAATATTTCGACCCTGTGTCTGAGGGGTTTCTTCAAAGGCAACAATGTAAACGTGAGAAACTAGTTTATCAGTCAATTCAAATGAAATTCTAAAAAAAAAGGAGAAAAAATGTAACAAAAGCAAATGGATGGTTCTAGCTTAATATGCACCAAGTTTAGATGTTTCCAAAAGCGTATTTCGTTATATAATTAAAACCTGGCCTTCGATTTCTTTTCTTTAGGTACCAGATAAAATAAAAGTATATATATAGGCGTCTTGAAACTACTACTACTAACAACTCATTCCAATATTGAGCCACTCGAGGCCATGACAGCTGTCCACAATCCTTCTCCTTTATTCTTTACTCCCTCACATCAAGTTCCAATTTTCTTAAAATACTTTCTTATCACCTTTTTAAACCCCATTTAGAGACAGCCTTCTTTTCGTTTAACCTGATGATATATATATATATATATATATATATATATATATATATATATATATATATATATATATATATATATATATATATATATATATATATATATATATATATATATATATATATATATATATATATATATATATATATATATATATATATATATATATATATATATATATATATATATATATATATATATATATATATGAGTGTGTATGTGTGTACATGTATATATATTATAGTTTTAAACAAGGTATTCCAAAATGTATTGTTACCATTCAAACATTGTATACTAATCACTTGTCGGCCTAATGCTATGTTTAGATTGTTCGAAAAAATTAATCAACAAATAAATATTTGCCTTATCAGTTTTTTTTTTCAGATTTAGTCTTGTGAAATAATGTTGTACTTTGTATTCCAAACGATTCAAAGTAGTAACAAATAAATTTATAAATGGGTCTGAGGTAAAACGATAAATTGTAGCTTGGGACTGCAAATTGTATCGAAAAACTGTGATATCAATTTTGTGGAAAATATTGGCGGGAATTACTTGACTTGACTTTATTGAATAAGAAACACAAAGAAGAATACAACACCAGGGACTGACCAATGATCCCTTGGGCCTAAACGTTAGCCCCTGAAGAACGTCAAGTATTCACGTTAATACATCACTGATTTACGTCATAAAATATGTCACATAACAAAAAATCACATAATGCATATTATAAAATGGGTTTGAGTATAAAATGGGTTTGAGTGTCTCTAAAGACAACTTTCTGTTTTGGCTGTGAAAATGCTCAATTTAAAGATATTACAACAAATAAGATAAGATAATTTAGTATACTCACCATACATAATATTTATGGCTATCGTATTTGGCTATAATATATATTTATGCCAAAAATATTTATGAAAATATTATTTGAAAAATATAGACCTTATTTTTGCTTGTTTGATCACATTTTGTCCTCCCTAAAAAATATCATACAGTATAGATTTTGTTTATCATACAGACATTTTTAGATACTCAACACTTTGGACTGAATCAATGACTAATTGTCGGTAGTAACAAGTAGCAAAAAAATACACAAGATAGGTAAGATAAACATGAAACTACAAAACTGCCAACAATTATTTAGGAATCTAAAAAGAAAAAAAGAAGAGGAAAAAAAGAGCAATTGAAATTATGAATAAAAGTAGCCAAAATTAACGTTAAATTTATCAAAAATTCACATAATACTTTACGTATGTTCCAGAACTCAATTGTCATAAGTGACAGTTAATTATTCGTTATTATTTTCATTTGAAAACAAGGGATAACAATAATTATGATATTATGATATGATAGCCATTAATATTATAACATCCAATAAGATAAGATAATTTAGTATACTCACCATACATAATATTTATAGCTATCACATTTGGCGTCTTCATGTTATTTGTCACTTATTCTCAATAAATGATATGAAGCTGTAGCACTTACAACTTCCCTATAAAAAATGTCAGAAATTTTCCTAAGCATTTCGAATTACACCAAACGGCCAGGTTACTTTTACCTTTCTAGCTACCTTGAATGTTGCCTCCAAATACCTTGAAGTCACAGATGCGTTTACAGAATCCTCCACACAATTGATCCGAGAACTCTTAGTAATCTAGAACGCCGTCAAGCACACCACCCTACTTACTGCATAGTCCCTTGATTATCAGTGGCACGGAAAAGAACGGATTAATCCAATCTATAATGCCTTGCAAAGGCTTAAAACAGGCCTAGACTTGAACAAAAAACATGTTTTTTTTTGTTTCGGCATTCCATATTTTTTTTTCTTCGCCTTTCTGAGGAGACTCAGGAATTTTAATCAGCTTGTCTATGGTTTGATTTCATTCTGAGACAAAAATAGATTCTGTTCTTTTTTTGCTTCCATTTGGGGTATAGTTTTTAGGAGTCACAAAAAAAGCTAAATGTGAATTAAGCGGAACCAATTTAGTTTTTGCCTTTTTTTTCTTACAAGGATGAAATAAGCTTAAAGCCCCTCCTTAAGTATTTGAATGATGATCGAGCCGTAAACACAAAAAAGCCCTTTAATCTTTTTTTTTAAATAGAGAAAAAGCAAAACAAAATAAAAACTAGCATCCTGGGTTTTTCCCCGAACAGGACAGGTGGTGTATACGCTTGTCTAGATTATTTTTCATTCATGAAAAATTTGACCAATTAAAAATGCGTAACTTGAGCTGACCAGATGCGAAACGGAAAACGTTTCATGATCAGCTTTTCTTTTCCTTCATTTTGTTCTTCGTTCTAACGTGAGAAAGTTTGGCAAACAAAAGGATTGCAATACAATCTATTGGGCGGAGCCTCCCCTATATTCGCAAAAAATCACTCATTTCCGCTATGTTTTAAATGACGGTCTTTTAGTGAATCTAATTCATTCTTTTCCGCTATTGTGGTCGGGCATAAACTACATTTCAAGTTCCTGCTATAAATTCAAATAGTAACGTAATTTCTCGTACTATAGTAGTTGTTGTGTGCAGAATTAAAGGGTGTTGGGCACCGATGGTTCACAAGTAATAAATCTTACATGGTCAAGTTTGTCAGAAAGGTCCCTTAGGCTGACGTTATATAATCAGTCAGTCAAATATTTTCTACGCACTCTGTGGTCCAGATGTTGTATGGCAGGGTTGCCAAAAAAAAGGTTCTCTTTTTTTGGCAACTCCCAGGGTTGCCAAAAAATCAGCGAGAAAATGACCATCTACGTTTAAAAACTAAGCCAAATTTTTCTCATCTGTAAAATGCTCGTATTTATAAAAATGCTTGTATCTATAATTGTACCTTACATATGATACATGCAGACCCGCTATACGTTAACCCCCCCCCCTCTAATGGGCAAATATATAGCCAAATTTGTTTCTAAAGTAACGAAAAAACCGGTTGGTTCTCGAGTTGAGCCTAACTATCAAATAGTTCTAATAAACGAACATGTTCGTTTCGAGTTTCATTTACTTATTGATAGTGATTTATGGTAGTTTTACGCTTGGAAGATAATTTTATTCTATTTTTGCTCATTTTTGGCTTAATGGAGCTCTTTACTTTTCTTTGAAAAACATGTTTTGTGGAATTTTTTAAAATTAATATAAATTATAAGTGATCGGTAAGACTGCTATAGTAACATAGTAGCCTACAGGGTGGACTAATATAGCAATACTACTATTAGTAATTGGTAAGCACTATTTGGTTAGAAAAAGAATGTCATCTATAGAGCCAATATAATTGAAGGGTGCTTTTTCTTTGGTATTCCGGAAAAATATTTGTCTTACAGTCTTTATTTGCGTATAGAGCTAAACAATTAGGAATATGTTTATGATTTGTGTCAATAATAAAAATATGTATGTGGTCCGGAATAGAGCTAAACAGTTTGCATATAGAGCTAAAAAAATTGAAATGTATTTTGACTTTTGTCAGTAATAAAAATATGTATGTGGTACGGAAAGCAGGGAAGTACGAAGGGGGAATCCTTGGGGTCTGGCCCCTGAAATCCGAATTTTTCCAAAATTTCTGAGTACTTCTTATTCAAATTATCAATGTTTTTTTATTATTAGCTATTATTAGCCCCACCCCCCAAAACAATCCTGCTTACATGCAATGCGGAAAATATGGAATTCTGTGAAAATTAGAGTTATTTAAATTTAATTTTTTCAGGTCTCTTGATTCTCCTCCAGCTTTGGTGAATCCGGAAAAGGTTATCTCAAGAAACGACGCTGAAAAGTTCGAGCTTCACTACCAACCCAATGTCGCCCTTGCTCCAAAACCGGTACGTTATCTTGGCTATGTTACAGCCCTTCAACCCCCTCATGGCGGGTTTTCCAGTAACAAATAAGTACATTTTATAGAATATACTTAATAATATTAATATCTGCAACATCAATTTTATGGCATTATTTGTATATGAATTAACAAAGAAAAGTACTAAATAGTTTTTGGATTGTTTGAAGTTACACGCAAGTTGCTTTGTTTAACATGTAGAGAGAGCCCCGTAACAAAATCCAATCGGACCCCGCACCTATTCAATCCGGGTCTGAGTGTTTCTCCAGTATATCGAAAGAGTGAAGGGCTTGAACTGGGTTTTTAAGCTACTTTGCTTATTTGAGTAATGTCCTTTTATTTATTGTTGAAGGCCTTTGTAAGCTTGACGAATTAAAAATGTAATTTAAAACGAGTTTTTTAATGTCTTCTTTTCCAATTTAGGTTGAAAATAGTGTTTGCCCTTTAATTTTGGCTATATTCCTGCTGCTAAGAATATAGGTCACGGAATGATGGCAAAAGCACTGTAACCATCCAAAACTTATCATATTCTAAGTATTCTCTTTTGGTTGCTTAGTTTACCCACACTAATTCAAGATAGTTGACGTTTTTTTTTAAATTTATACATACTGGAGGGTGGGATGTAAGTTTAAACATTTCCATGTGGATTAAATTTATCCTATTTTAAGAAATCTATTTTGGTTACCTAGTGTATCCATGCTAATTCAAAGTAGTTGGGACTATTTAAATGTTTATTTCCTGGGGGGAGGTCAAAGTTTTTGTTGGGGTGGGGGTCGGCTTAAATTTTTAGGATAAATTTAATTCTAATAATCCTCTTTTGGCTACCTAGTTTATCCTTTCAAATTCAAGGTAGTTGATACCATTAGGATTTATATTTACTTGGGGGAGGTAAGGACAAAGTTTTTCATAGAGGAGGGAGGTTAGACTGTTGAGAACACTGAAGGAGCAAAGGCCTGTTTTTATTCATTATCCTATGAATGGTTGTGTCACAGGCGACCATAGTTTCATTGGCCTCCAAAAAAAGCTTAGTATTGCTCTTGACTTTCAGTTGAAAAAACTTGTTTTTTATATTTAATTTCTGCCCATTTTTTGAACCATGGCTGGAATCCCCTTCCCTTCACTTTATAGAATGTCCCTCAAAAATTTCTTCGGAAACCTTTCTACCCAAGAAAAATGTTTTTCGTGGGAAGTCCCCCTCCCCTGTATAGATTTACCCCCCTAAAATACCGTATATTTCCTCCTCCCTTCCTTCTCGCTCCTTCCTCCAGCCCAGAAGGGTGTCTTTTTTTTATAAAAAAAAGGTGTATTGGAATTTTTCCTAGAAAAATAGCTTTCCTTTGTCACTCCAAACATTTTTTTTGTCAGTCAGTAGCCTAGCCTACTATTTATTTATAAATTGGATTGTGTACCAGGTTTTGGTCATCATGTGAAGAAACATGTGAAGAATCATGTGAAGTCATCATGTGAAGAACTGTCAGTGTGACTGATTTTCCATGTGAGACAATATCCATAAATCACACCACGTGTTAAAGCTGCCTTCTGAAATCATTAAAGCCTCAATGTTTATTACAATTAAACAAGTGAAAGTTTATAAACATTCACAGACAACTAGCCTTGTACAAATTGCCTTTAGATTATATGGGTGTCTAGACGTATCATTTTTAGAATCCCAAGGGTTTGTCAACAGGCTAATGAAGATGGTTTGACTAGGTTGATGATATGGGGGAATTTGACATTGTCTTTCCTATCGATGTTGCCTTAATTTTAATGCAATGATCCTGATTGTTATTCCAGTCTTATGTTGTGTCGTTTAACATTGTTTTTATTTTTGTTCTTTTAGTGATTTCTTGGAACCAGGCAATCTGTATTGAAATTTCAGAATAATAAAATCTTGGTTATATCAATACTTATTTTTACGCGTGATTATTTCACCACGCCAATTCTCAAGCCGCGTTCTGATAGAAGACCACACGTTGTATCAAGCTAAAACTACCAAGCAACATCCCTAAACCCTAGCATCCCTAAAATCCTAACTGGCATGCCGAAGCAAAATTCCTGATCTGTCCAAAAAAAATTCTAAAAAAACGTTATTCTTTTGAAATAATATCTTAAAAGATTATAAAAGCACATTTTCCCTTGAGTAGGAATCTTTCGTCTATTTGACACACGAATTTCTCGGTAGTAGAAATGAATTTTTCAGCTCGAATCCGAAGACTAAGCGAACTACATATGTACTACGTAAAGGCATGTTTTTTCGCCAGATGACTTGAAATCTGACTGATGAAGCGAAGTTTGCCTTCTGTACAGAGCCTGTTAAACCAAGAAAGGAAAGGATATAATAAATGAAAAATAAAATCAAGTAGATGAGAAAATATAAATGAAAAATAAAATCAAGTAGGTGAGAAAACGAGGATTTTATCAGCCATTAGCAGAATATGAAGACGAAAAACAAGCAAATATGTCGACAAGGATATAAGCATATAATAAAGTCGAAAAGCTCCACCCCTCGAGAGATCTTTTATAAAAGTTTTTTTAGGGGTGAATATTTA
This sequence comes from Artemia franciscana, assembly GCF_032884065.1. Classification (NCBI taxonomy): domain Eukaryota; kingdom Metazoa; phylum Arthropoda; class Branchiopoda; order Anostraca; family Artemiidae; genus Artemia; species Artemia franciscana. The sequence continues at coordinate 60,204,576 of NC_088867.1, forward strand.
AAGCTGTTCAAAAATCAAAAAAGTTTATTTCAGCAAAAGTAGTTTAACTAGTATACCTTTAAGCAGAAGAACACGGGTATTATTTCCCAATATTTTCCCAGTTACTTAAAATGTAGTCTTTATTTTCATTCCGATTTTTACTTCTTTTTTCTTGTCAGAAAAAGCTACAGACAGGAATTTGAGATACACCCCATATCTGTTTCATACGTCATGTATACCCAATATGGTCTTAGAATTTATTTGTTCAGAGCCTAGCTCCCCGCAGTAGGATCGGTCTGGATTGCTACAGCAGATAATGCGATTCCTGGATCCTTTAGGTGAAAGTTTATGACCCACATTACGTATCGCAACGGGCAAGTTACAGATCGGTGCAGATGGTGGATAATTACACCGATCTGGTGGATAACAGATCGGTGCAGATGGTGGTGCAGACGGGCAGAATTAGGGGAGACTGGGGTAATGGCGTTCACCTAAGGTAAAATGAGAATAAAAAATAGCATAAACCTAAAATTCAAACGAAATAATGTTAAATCGCTGACATAGTATATTTTACCTATTGTATACTCAAATTGAGCCTTAGACAAGCTTACCTATTGGTATTATGAATGATTTTGCAAAATCAGCTTTGACCGGTATTACCCCCTTTCATAGGGTAATGGCAGTCGCTAATGTCATGTTCTACTAAATGGCTGTAAATTAAGAAATATGAGAAATTTCAAAGACACAAACATGTTAAACTTAAATCGTTATATTTTTATTGTTACATAATTCCGTATTTAGGAAATTACAAAAATGTAATTGAAAGCGTGGACATAATTAGAAGCCAAACACTTGAAAAACATCTTTCCATACAAAAAATGGCTCACAAAATTTAAGCGCCAATATATTTAACTCATGAGCTTTAAGAACTTTAAGTCAATTTCACTTTCTGGAGCACATGTCACATAAACACGCGTCAGGACTGTCCCATCCAGAACATTCTTGGTGTGCCCATAATGCACAAGAGGTGGACCGATACCATGCCTCTCCATCCTTCTATGTGTCTTCGCAATAGAAATAAATTTCTTTACCCTTTTCTCAGACAAAGCTCACTTTTTTATTCGTCTTCACAAACGTTATCCTCATCAATCGATTCGCTCTCTTTTTTCTTAAAGCAGGATTTTCATCGCTGTTGAAGTCAAGATCTGAGAATGTTGCTTTTGTCTCGCTCCTTTTCTTGGTTCATCAGCCCAACTACTGCATCCAGGTAGAGGAGAAATCTCTTGCACAGACACATCAATTTCTGTGTTAGGCTGAATATAAACTTTTTCAAGTTAGGCCGAGGATTCTAAGTTTTGTTCAGTCATGACTTCGTATTGGTCTACTTTTGTGATGACTTCATTTGAATTAGCTTTCAAGTAATCTTCCACACAATCAGGCGTTAACTCTTGATTCTTCTGGAGGATGTCCTCTACCAAAAAATGCTCATCTTTGAAAACTCCTTGATTAAGAGGATGGATCCCAGTGTTTTTGAACCCGCTTGTTGCTTTTGCAATCGTAGCAACTGGTGAATAGGACTTAAAGAATAGCTCTGCTACATCGTAAGGGGTAAATTTGACTATGTTCCTGGTTTTCATGAGCCTTCAAGGGTGAGTAAAATACTACATTCAGAGGCTGAAGCCTATGTGATGTATGGGGTGGCAGCGACACGATAACAATCCCTTTCTCCCCACAAATATCATAAGCTTCACCTGAGCAATGAGTGGAATGGTTGCTCAGAATAAAAAGCATTTTGTTGTTATTACTAGCATGAATAAACTGAGCAAAGTGTTTTACCCAAATAACGAACAGTTTTTCATTGATCCAGCCTGTCTTAGAGCATGAGTAAACTGATCCAGGTGGTCCGTTTTTTTCTAAGAGCGGGGACATACGAGATCAAGGAAAAATGAACATTGGTGAAGCATAAAGCCCTCCCGAACTCATTGCACACACAACTGTAATGTTTTTGCTCCTTTCCCAAATTGTAATAAGACCCACATGCTTTTGGCCCCGTTCTGCCAGTATTAGACCAGGGTCCTGCACAGTACTTCCTCTTTATTAAACCCCATGGCTCTTCCGATGCCAGTGGCTTCGGGTTTGCGCACACTAATTTTGTTTCTGTCCATGAACTCCTACATCCAATCCAGGCCAGCCATTTTTGTTTCTTGATCGAATCTATGACTTAAATGGTTTTTTCTGCATATTGAAATGCAATTTTCCTTAATTTTAGTGCAGTGATGCCGTAGAAAATCTTCGATAAAGTGTCTACGTGGTCAGCTAGAGCTGCTTCGTGTAGAGGGAAGACACACTCCCTGCCTAAGCTTGGATCAGATTCAATCCCACTCTTCATTCGTTCTTGCAACGGGCTGAATGGTATTTTGAACTGATCTGCAGCTTTGCGAATCGATAATCCTCTAGTAATGGCTGTTTTTGCTTTCCTTAAGTCCTCTGCAGTCCATTTATCTTTATATGTTTTCTATATTTATTTTCTCGGTCTCTGAAATATAGAAAACAAATTTATGAAAAATATTGGCACTAATGGGGCAATGCCGGTCGCGACTGCTGTTACCCCAAGTGGGGTGACCACCATTACCCCAACCGCATGGTCGTTATTTTATCGGCTAAAAATGAAAATATAAGTGCTTAAACCTTAATAAAATGCTACAAGATACAACAATATGGCTTACTTTGTTATTGCGAGATAAGTCTTGTTTCGTGAAATGTAAACAGAAAGAGATGATAGTGGATTAAACTATTGTCTGTCTTATAAGGTGAAGCGTAAAAACAGTCTTTCTTGCACAACAGACAAACTAAAACTGGCAAGATGGCGAGCGCTCCACTAGCACTTCCATACACTTTCTTGAGATGGCAGATACAATCGGTATGCATCTGCGTTATCGACTTTACGAGAAATCATGGTGACCGTCATTACCCACTGGCCGCCATTACCCCAGTCTCCCCTACACTCTTAAGCCTGCCCACGAAATTTAAAACTTTAGGTAAAAATGCATTTTCTAGGGTACAAAATCTTATCGAAGAAAAAATCTTCTGATCTCCCTTTAAAACTCCTTGAACACACGACTTGTGCGCAGCCATGGTTGCACACAAGGCTTTGCATAACAAAGACAGAAAACAACTTTGAAAAGGCATTGTGCAAGCAGAAAAAGAAGACACATTTTGAAAAAAGAGAAAGTTCTAAATATCTTATAAACCACCCAAAATAGGGGGAAACATACTTAACCAATCAATAGAGCTGGTTTTGTTTGAGGGGCTTGGATGTAAATCTATCTTTCCAAAAACAATCATATGGCATGTTTTCAACTACTACAGCTGAAGTTTAAGGACCAGCGAAAATTACACGTCTTTGTCCAAGAGGCTTGGAAAAAGAGCCTCTGACCTGGAAATTCGGGTACAGGGGCAAGTCTTAGAAGGGGCAAGGGGCAAGTTTTGGGACTTGCCGTCTATTAAAATGACAGGAGAGTGGCATCAAATACGACACCGTTTGCCAGGATTTTCTGATCTGGAGGTGCTTACGCTTGTGTATGTGGGAGTTCGATCGTGTTCTAAAACATAATGGTGGAAGTTGAAAAAAATTGAAAAATCGATTGATATTAGGCTTATGCTATAAATTGATATTTGATGTTTGAATTTTTGAGCTATATTCTTTCCTGTATAATGGCATCAAACCTCGTACTCCCGCATTTCCAAGTATTTGCCCGCAGCAAAAGTTGGCGATGCAAACAAAACTTTAAGTAAACGATCTCATCACTTGAATAAGACACGCATGCAGGGTTTTTAGGGGTGGGGGCAACACTAAAAATATTTTATAACTGGAATAAGAAGTACCCACAAGTTCTGGAAAATTTAGGATTCGACTCCCACCCTTCCTGCGCACCTACCGGATTTGAATGACTTTTCTTTATTTCTAGTTCAAAGTGACATAAGAGAGGATAAGGTCAATTACAGTTTAGTTTTTTTTAATGTCTGCTAAAACACGGTGCTATTGTTTTCACTTTCTTGCTTTGTTTCCGGTTTTGTTATGTTTATTGTTTATGAATAAACCCTTTCTTTTTTTAAAAAAATCTCACTTTATTTTATAGTAATAATTTCTATAAAAACTATCACCTTTTATAATTCCATACCTTTGTGTGAAGGTTTTAGGTTTGAAAACACGAATCTCTGTAAATAATTCATTGAAGTGGAGCGGTTTAACAAATTTTTTGAGCTTGATTTTTGTATACCACTACTACCCGTTGCCATATATGGCGCCATAAAAGGACTGTCACGATTATGTGCCGAGGAACTCCCGGTATCTCTTTCTTTTCTTCTTCTTCTGCGATCCATCGTTAGTTCTGTGTCGCACAATTTCATGGGCCCGTGTTTAAAAAAGATTAAAAAGTTACCCTGTTTGAATTATCAAATAAATTTATTTTCTGTCATATCCCGGTATGAAATCAGGGCTATTATGGTTTCCATAAGGAATTTTTATTATTGGTACCCTAAGGAAACTTTGAAGATCCTATTTAGATCTTGACTTATTCGGGATTCAAATCCTCATCAATCCTTCGCTCTTCATGCTAAGTTCTAATTTTGCTCCAATTCTTTATGAATGATCTCTGAATCACAATTGTCGTTTAATTAGAATAAATTTGAAAGTGCTGAAAAGAACTTTAGCGTAAAGAGCGAGGTATTGACGAGGGCGCAAACCCCCTCAAATACGTAATAATTTCTGTTCGTTTTAATGTTGCCCCTTACTTTCAGTTGAAAAAACTTGTTTTTTTTTTAATTTAATATATCTATGTAGCTATATTAGCCTACCTTAAATTTATACTTACTTAAATTTCTCTGACTACAAGCTCCTTTTCATTCAGACATCTTCTGAACTGACGAAACTCACCCTGGATGCTTGGATTTTGTTTGGATTCGAGATCATCAAGAATCCAGGCTCTATATAGCAAGTGTCCAAATCCAATAAAAGTGGCAAGAATGCGATATGATTCTATTCGCAACCAAAACACGGAAAATGAAGAAAAACGGGTTTAGGAAAAACAGAAACGGTAATGAAAAAACGGCTACCTTTTTTCTGTTTTTTCCGTTTTCTAAAAAAAGAACAGAACAGAAAACGGTGAAAAAAAAGAAGAAACAGAAACGGAAACGGGTCGAGCCCTTTTATAAATATAATCACTGAGAGGCTTCTTGTCAAAATTAAATAACAAAAACAAGTTTTTTCAACTGAAAGTAAGGAGCGACATTAAAACTTAAAACGAACAGAAATTACTTCGTATATGAAAGAGGCTGCTTCCTCATCAACGCCCCGCTCTTTACGCTAAAGTTTGACTCTTTCTCTCAATTCTTCTTTTTAAAACAGTAAAAAACTTTAGCGTAAAGAGCGGGGCGTTGATAAGGAAGCAGCCTCTTTCATATACGAAGTAATTTCTGTTCGTTTTAAGTTTTAGTGTCGCTCCTTACTTTCAGTTGAAAAAACTTGTTTTTTTTTATTTAATTTCTGAACGTTTTTGAATCAATGCATGTTTTGATTTTGGCTCTCCGCAGAGGAATAATTAAAACGAAATTTGTATTTTTTTTTTTTTTTGGCTAAATAGCTTTCTCATAATTTTGATCGAATGATTTTGAGAAAAAAAGAGCGGGGGAGGAAGCCTAGTTGCCCTCCGATTTTTTGGTTAATTAAAAAGACAACTAGAACTTTTAATTATAAAAGTCTAGTTGTTATTATAAAGTCTATATTTATTAATTGTAAATATTCTAGTCTAGAACTAGAATATTTTTATTAGTAAAAGATTTACGTAACTTATAAATTAGCTTACGTAAAGAACTTTTGTATTCTCATATTTTTATTACATATATGAGGGGGTTCGCTCCCTTGTCAGATCCTCGCTCTTTACACTAAAGCTTAAATTTTGTCCCAATTCCTTAAGAATGACCCCAGAATCACAAAAGCCGTAGAATAAATAGTTGAAATTACTAAAAATACTTTAGCGTAAAGAGCGAGGTATTAGGAGGAGGTGAGCCCCTCAAATGGGTAATAATTTCTGTTTGTTTTAAGTTTTAATGCTGTTCCTTACTTCCAGCTGAAAGAACTTTTTCATATTTATTTTTTCATTGTTTTTTTTTTAAATAATGCTAGTAAATCCTGCGCTCCCTTCATGGAGATTTTCTTCCTTCATGACAAATTATCGATGGAAAGTTCCCCCAGCATATCCCCCTCTTCTCAACCCCATCCCCCCAACCAAAAAAATCCTCCTGAAAACGCCTGTACACTTCCAATAACCATTACTATATGTAAGCACTGGTAAAAGTTTGTAACTTGTTGCCCCTCCCACGGGGACTGTGGGGGAGTAAGTCGTCCCCAAAGACATAGTTATAAGGTTTTTCGACTACGCTGAATAAAATGGCTTTCTCAGAATTTTGATCCGTTGACTTTGGTAAAATAATTAGCGTGGGAGGGGGCCTAGGTGCCCTCCAATTTTTTTGGTCACATTAAAAAGGGCACTAGAACTTTTCATTCCGTTAGAATGAGCCCTCTTGCAACATTCTAGGACAACTGGGTCGATACGATCACCCCTGAAAAAAAAAACAACAAATAAACACGCATCCGTGATCTCCCTTCTGGCAAAAAATACAAAATTCCACATTTTTGTAGATAGGAGCTTGATCTGAATTTTGATCCGATGACATTTTGGGGAAAAATAAGCGTGGGAGGGGGCCTATTTGCCCTCCAATTTTTTTGATCACTTAAAAAGGGCACTAGAACTTTTAATTTCCGTTACGTATCTCTGATACGTTCCGCTGTCGCGACATTCTAGGACCACTCAGTTGATACGATCACCCCTGAAAAAAAAAACAACAACAAATAAACACGCATCCGTGATCTGTCTTGTTGCAAAAAATGTGAAATTCCACATTTTTGCAGATATGAGCTTGAAACTTCTACAATAAGGTTCTCTGATACGTTGAATCTGATGGTGTGATTTTCGTTAAGATTCTATGACTTCTAGGGGGCGTTTCCCCCTATTTTCTAAAATAGCGCAAATTTTCTCAGGCACGTAACTTTTGATGGGTAAGACTAAACTTGATGAAACTTATATATTTAAAATCAGCATTAAAATGCGATTCTTTTGATGTAGGTATTGGTATCAAAATTTTTTAGAGTTTTGGTTACTATTGAGCCGGGTCGCTCCTTACAGTTCGTTATCACGAACTGTTTGATTGACCATGCTAGGATAAAGATTTCTTTGCTAGATTTTTATTATTATTTTTTTTTTGGAAACGGCTTGCTTTTTTTTGTGGGTTTCTTTCTTTGTTCAATATGTAATCTAAGGATACCGAATAAAAACTATCTATTTAGACCCCCAAAAAGCAAGTAAATTCTATAAACAGTCCTGACCATTTTTTAAGGGGGCCACATTTAGAGACCCCGCCCTGTTGCGTATGAATCGGCTGAGTATTTTCCAAGTTACATTTCATTATAAATTACTAAAAACTGTCAATTTCTGTTATCAATGATCTAGGTGGGGTTAAGGGGTGTACCCCCCCCCCCCCGAAATTTTTTCAGACATAAAACATAACAAAATGCTTAGAAACAAGTTTTTGATGTGGTTTTAATTTCTTTTTTAACCCTCTCCCCCGGAAAAATCCTGGATACAGCCTTGTCAGTGTTTAAAGTAGCTACTTCCTATTGACTAGTTGAAAACATTCATTTGCAGTCTGTTTGTACTTTTCTTTCAGTATACTTTCCCTATTTTCCGTCCTTGTCTTTCAATCGTTTCGCAATTTATAAGTCTAATAACGTTCTTTTTTTTTTAACTTTTAGTCCCGTGAGCTGTCGACTGTTTTGAACTTGAAGCAAGAAAAAGTGGATACAGTTGGTACCAGTTCGACAAACTGTGAGTATTGATCTCCTCCTCTTTGTCATGTGACTATACCGATATTGTTTTCGCCTCGTCGCTTGCCCTGTCACCAGGCAAATCTTTAATGCAGTTCTCTTTCAGATTTGGTAATTCCTTCATTTTGTGAGACTTTATTCAGGAGTACAAAAGTTGGTTAAAAAATAAAAAATAATCTTAAATTTGATGATGGTGATTACATCTCCTTCTGGATACTTGCCCAGTTTAGACGACCGACTTGATGGACAATTAGTCCTATACTGATTAGGTTTTGGCGCCAAATGGCTGGGCAAAGTCTGATAAAATGTCCAAGTATTTGAATTACTATTTTGTGGTTCTATTTTGTGGTCCTTGAGGGCAAAGTTCATGAGAATTTGAGCCACATATTTTTTAAAGGATTTCATAACGAGCAAAATTTCATCAAATCCAATGTTTAGATAATCCATACGGAGCTAAAGAAGATGAAAAAACGATGCATATGATTCTGTCCTATATTATAAAGGAGGCGGCTTCGCATAGCGAACTAGCCTCCCTAAGATTAAAAAGCACACAGTTTGAAAGAAAAAGAATGAGCAAAAGAAACAAAAGTTCAAAGAATAAATCTATTTGAGTATTTTTCTGTTACGCTATAGATGTTGAAAACTTGAAAAACAACCTCTTTGTCTGCAAACTTTTTCTATTCTTTTTATAAATCGTTGCCTAATTCACGGATATCTGGATATAATGGGCCAATTTTTTATTTTATTTTGCTTTAATCTCCATGCTTTCCCGAAAACTTTGGGGAAAAATCTTTGGGTCTATCTTTAAGTGACAGGGGGAAATCTGAAGTCTTCAAATAAAGTTTCTTTTTTCCGAAGGAAGACCATGAAATTCAGTCAGTATATAGAAGCAATGGTAAATCCACATCAGTGGAAGATACAGTGTTGCCAAAGCTTCGGAAGAAAAAATACCGTAAAACGCCCTAAAATTATACCACTGATCAAAAAATTGTGCCATATCTATTTTTTTGCGTGGTGTGCTATGGGCAAGACGAAATTGTTTTTGTGTGCTAAGCACAGCACGTGGACGATCGTAAAATTACGTTACAATAAAGAGAAGAAAGTATCGCATATCTTCTTTCAGAGATATTTGGGAGACCTCCTTTCCCCTGCAGAGACCATTTTAGTGTCACTCCTCCAAATAGCTGCTCACCTATTTCGTACTTACCGTACAGTTGCTTCATGCTATATCATGACCGCAAGAGACCAACAACAGGCACTTAAATAAATGTGTAAAGGAAAACTTAAAACTCTAGAAGAGAAAACAAATAAAAACTATAGTTCCCTCCAATCGCTTCGTCCTGACGCCCAGTCAAATCATATTGTACCATATTGTACCACATTTTGTAAAATGTACCAGAAAAATTGTGATTGTACCAGAATGTATCTTTAGAGGAGAAATGTACCAAAATGGTACAATTGTGCCGCTGTTGGAAGAGACTTACTCAAATCTGGATCCGCAGGGTAGGAAACAAAAGATGCCCTAAGGGGAGCGCAGAGGAGCAGCCCTCTCTTCACTGGAAGACCAAAACACGTTTGCAACTCCCCATTTTAGGTTGTATTAAAAAGAAATGATTTTTTCTGGCCAAAAAAGGAACCATTTATACTTTGGTCTCCTCCTTCTTCCCATCTTAAAAATCTTCGACCGTTCGTACTCAAAACTATGAAATAATAATCTAAAAATTCTGTCAAGATCTCAGTACAAAAACTACTTAGCATGATGATGCCAAATTAAATTGGAATACAACTAATGTCAATCACATTCATGAGGTATTTGCGCTGGTTCCTTTTGCAGAAACTACTGAACTTTGATCTTTGTGGTTCATTTTGCCAAAATTGGCTGGGTTTGCCAAGAAATTTCTCTTTATAGTAAAATTCGTTCTTTTCGGCAAGTATCTTGAACACATGTAAAGCATTTTCTTCGCAAATATTGTATTCAAATGAGATGGATTTTGTAATTTATTGCAATTTTCCTCAGATATGGGCTATGAAATCGTCGTATAGTGTATCTTATTCAAGTCTTTGTTTTGTTGTCGTTTGTTTGTTGTTTTTTTTTTCAACATTGTAACCTGGTATATTAGATTTGGCTAATGTTACACTGGCGTGTATATTAGATTTGGCTAATGTTACACTGGTATATTAGATTTAATGCATGCTACACTGGCATGCAAATATCCTTGAAGCTGGCTTCGATGTAATTTAATTTTGTGCTGCTATTTCTTACAATTATATGAATCTCAACCAAAAAATGGACATATATATATATATATATATATATATATATATATATATATATATATATATATATATATATAATATATATATATATATATATATTATATATATATATATATATATATATATATATATATATATATATATATATATATATATATATATATATATATATATATATATATACACCTAGTTGGTGGGGCGCTTCGCGCCCCCCCCAAGCCCCCCCGCGCGCGTAAGTCGTTACGCGCCATATTAGTTACGGGCCATTGTAGTTGTGTCCCTGTGTCCCACCTGTGAATAGAGATAGATATAAATATATGTTTTTATCTACGTAAAACATGCGAATATACAACATTCTTCGCTGTCCCATTGTCTGTGCATATAAATAGATTGTCAGGTTTACTGACTCTTGAACATGCAACATATAATTGTCCATGGGAAAAACAATCCGTATTCAGATCTATATCTCATTATTCTAATGATGTGTCCCTGTGTCCCGGTCGTCATTTATATTCCCTGTGTCCCGGTCGTCATTTGTGTCCCGGTGTCCCAGTTTGTAATTTCTCTTTGAGTGTCCCGGTCGTCATTTGTGTCCCGGTGTCCCGGTCTGTAATTTCTATTCGAACAATCCCTGTGTCCCGGTCGTCATTTATATATCCCGCCTGTGCCCCCGGCGTCCCCGTTGTAGTTGTGTCCCTGTGTCCCGGTCGTCATTTATATTCCCTGTGTCCCGGTCGTGATTTGTGTCCGGGTGTCCCAGTCTGTAATTTCTCTTTGAGGTTCCCGGTCGTCACTTATATTCCCTCTGTCTCGGTCGTCATTTGTGTCCCGGTCTGTAATTTCTCTTTGAGTGTTTTTTCTTTTTAGTTTTTTTTTAGTTTTTTACCTTTTTTCTTTTTTCAGTTTTCTTTTTCTTCTTTATTTTTCAGCGTCACTATGAAGTACATATCGACGAACCTTTGTTTTTTTTAACTTAAATCTGGTAGGCATTGATGACCTTATCCAAGTCAAAATCCTAAACCCAATCATCATCGCTATCATTTTCAGTTTTGATATGTTTTGACTCTCGCTGTCCAGGTGGATTTTCACCTAACTGCGCGGTTTTGCGTTCAAATACCGTTAATGACGTCACCGTCAAAGCAAAAATGACGACAACTAATTTCATAACGTCAGTCAACACAGAAACATGACGTCACCTGATCCACAGACAGACAGACAGACAACTTATTTTTATATATATAGATGTCGGTTCCTTTTACTGTTGACGAATCATCTCTCCCTTGAATGTGACTCCTAAAAATAATTTTTTTTGCACATATCTCAGGAAATCTGATTATGAGGTACTTGTGTATTATTCAGCACACGCTCAACAGTTTGGATTTCGAGAAATATACTAAAATATGATGAAAATATAATACTTTAGGAACAAAATCACGGAAACTACAACGAAGAATTATGGTAAGAGGCCGCACAGAACGCATTATATTAAATACCTAACCTAAGTAGCTAACCCAACCTAAATACCATCTCTATATGACAAATATCTAATAAAAATATACCTAAAACGTAAGTTTCAACTGAGCCTATGCCAT